>NC_084999.1:7517792-7547792 GCF_963854185.1 Sardina pilchardus | reverse complement strand
CTTTCATATTTATGTTTTTGAGTGGATTAATCTTGCCAATGAAAAAATAGAGCATAAAGTATTAAACGGCCGCCATTACAAAAGAGGGGTTTTTATATATAGCTGTTGATGTTTATGATGAAAGACAGAAAAGTAGAAAGTAACCTCACAGAGAGAAAGGGGGATTCTGCTACGGAAACTGGAGAGGTGGTTTATCAAGCCAAATGGAAGTGAAATTGCTGGCACTGAGTGATGCTTCATTTACCTGCTCTGATGATAAGAATCTCTACGCGCTGAACGCTGTGAAACGGAAGATCTGGCCTCCTCCACCACCACCACCACCCACCTCCTCCACCCACCACCATCCCCACCCACGGGCCAGCACGGCGCACAAAGCGCCGACCGCGCTAATCTAAAAATAATATCTCACACATTAACACGAGCACATGTCTGGAAAATCCAATCGCAATGCAATTTCGGAGGTCAGTGACTTGATCTGTGGGCCCCGTGTGTGTGTGATGCTATCTGATAATAATCCCGCTGATGAAGAAGGCAGAGTCTGTGTGTCTGTGCCATTAGGAGACAGAGAGAGTGCCGCTGCCGCTGCCACTATACGCTCCACAGGGCAGAGGAAGGAGGAGAGGAGAGCAGCAGTGGGGCTTTCTTACAGTACGCTGGCACAACTTCAGTTCAACACAAAGATTCAGTACATACGAGAAGAAGTCTGTCTTGTAGTCCACTGTGGATTGTTGTTTGTTGCTTTTGTTGTTGTTTTTGTGCTGCATTGTAGCTTCAGACTATGGAGTTTTTGAAAAGCAGGACACCGTTTTCCAACTCGTAGGGGATCTTAGATTCCTAGTCGTGTATGCGATTTTCAGTGGTGAAGAGTTGAAGGAAAACGTTTATAGTCTTCTTCTCGCTTGCGGTTGTCTCCAAAAGTTACGTCATTGGTAATCATAACCTATTGGACATTAACTGTATGCCGAGCAGAGCAGAGCAGAGCAGAGCAGAGCAGAGCAGAGCAGGGCAGAGCAGAGCAGAGCAGAGCAGAGCAGGGCAGAGCAGAGCAGAGCAGAGCAGAGCAGAGCAGGGCAGAGCAGGGCAGAGCAGAGCAGAGCAGAGCAGAGCAGGGCAGAGCAGAGCAGAGCAGAGCAGAGCAGAGCAGAGCAGAGCAGAGCAGGGCAGAGCAGAGCAGAGCAGAGCAGGGCAGAGCAGGGCAGAGCAGAGCAGAGCAGAGCAGAGCAGAGCAGAGCAGGGCAGGGCAGGGCAGAGCAGAGCAGAGCAGAGCAGAGCAGAGCAGAGCAGAGCAGGGCAGGGCAGAGCAGAGCAGAGCAGAGCCTCCTGGGCTGTTCCTGTGCGGAGAGCTTTGGGGAGCAGGTTGTCCAGCATTGGCTGCTGCCATTTGTCACTGCCTTAGACAGTACAAGACGAGGGGAGGAGGGCTAACAGCGTTACGCTCAGGGACCAAACACACAGGCCTCCTTCCAGATCCAATAACTGCGGCTCCTCATACAGCTTAGCTGGCGATGGCAGAAAGGGTGCTTCTAGAGGATATCGTAGAGTGAAATTGTTAGAACAGGCCCTGAGTGTGTGTTACTTCCCTGTGGCAAGATCCTCGTGTTTCATGTTTTTCCTCTTTCTCTTCATAGGAACAAGTGCAATTATTTTTCGCCCAAACTGTCTCCTGACTGTCAGCCTGCAGCACAGAATTACTTCCTAATGAATATGGAAAAGATCTCTGATGAAAGGCATTTGGACACCCTAAGTTTACTAGCTGGATGAAATAGCAAACTAATGAACAATGCAAATGACAGAAGTGCCCAAGGGAGAAGACAGTGGCCACTGTTGTCTGTTTTTGATAGAGAAAGATAGGGGAGCTTCCTGTAACTTTTTCTCCCAATTAGTCGGTCATTTGCACAATGGCCCTCTGACTACATCCACAATTTAATATTCAAGAAATGTATTTGTGTAATTACACAGGTGCATTGTAACACTACTCTTTTCTGAGTAAAGGACAGAAAAATAACAATAAAATACATACTATACATACTAAATTGGCTATAAAAGTTTTGAACGTAGAAAGTAGAGAAGGAGAAAAGTTTTGGGACATTTATGTATTCATGGACCGTATAGCCTGGGGGAAGAAGCTCCTTAATCTCTCAATTCTGGCGTTGAAAGAACAGAGGTGCCTTCCAGATGGCAGCCTTCGAAACAGATTGTGGCTAAGTCAGTGAATGTCCTTTATGATTCTGTTTGCCCCAGACTGGCAACGACTGGCACGTATGCCCTGGTGTTCTCCACAAGGCCCTGGACGTGAGAAGGAGAGGAGCCATCTTGCAGTCCGACTTTTTTTTGTTATCTTCTCTCAGCTAGGGTTATGGAATTTTGAATGACTGGACATAGTCTCCCATAGTCTCTTTGAATAACTGGGACATACAGTAGTCTCCCATAGTGTCTTTGAATAACTGGACATAGTCCCCATAGTCTCTTTGAATAACTGGACATAGTCCCCCATAGTCTCTTTGAATAACTGGACATAGTCTTGTATGGCTATATGAGTTATTAGGTCAGCAGATAAAAAGATGTTGCATTATGTTCCTGCATTGGGATTGCATTGATATTCAAAAGTCATTGCATAGACTATTACATACATACATACAGTACATACATACACATACATATATTACATATTAGAATTTGCATGACAATACTATACGACACTTTGAGTTGTGATTATACAGTAAATATAATTGTTTTTGAACTGCTTATATACTGAGATAGAAATGACAGCAAGACCATGGGCTGCAACCACTGATGACTGTGATCATGACACATCAGACCTACAGTAGTGTATACGAACTTCTCACCCCACCAGCAGGCTGTCACGAGTGGACGAAAGTCCAGGGCCTCATTTCATTCCCTGCACGCTTGTACACCCTGTGATTTCAGGTGCTCAGTCCCCCTTGGAGTGTGAGTAATCAGGAGGCCAATTTCAGCCTCTCCTGGTTTCTCTTCCAGCCCAACACACGGGCGGCACGTGCCGGACGGAACTGAGCCAGGCTATTTATAGTGGCCTGTGCTTCACACGGAAGGCTGGCGGAGAGGAGAGGAGAGGCCAGGCCAGGGAGAGGGGACTGGTGACAGATCAGCAGTGCAGATAGGGCCTATTTAATTAGTCCATCACGTCAACCTGAACCCAGTCCTCTCCGGAGGTGTGCCTCGGCTGGTTATTTTAAAAGGTAACAGTCAGTTACCTTCCCAAGGGATGGATATTCAGGAGAGAAACGGCCACCTGGTTCATTTGACCGGCTTATTTCTTGATGTGTGGATGATTATTTGTTGCTGAGAGGAAACAGATGTGTACTGGGTGTGTCTGGTGTACTATGTGTCTGATTCCAGATGTGTGTCTGATTCCAGATGTTGTGCAAGCAAACAAAGCAAATGTAACATTTTTCAAAAGAAAATGTTTTTGTGGGCTATACCACATTCAAAGGGAACAGGTGAGCATGTTAAACTACAGGATGGAAGATGACTAATCCTTGTTAGAGCATAGAAATAAAAACAGATTAAAAAAAAATCTAAGGACCGAATTCTCCAATCCGTGAGTAAATTGTGCACTTCCAGTTACGTTACGCACTTTTCAGTTAACACGCTTTTCGCTCTCTCTCTGCTCGCTCGGCAATAGTGCAGGTGTCTGCGCAGGTGGTGACTTCGGTCAAGTTGACTGGACTGGTCGGGGGTCGAAAACGGCAACCCTTACGGTTACAAGCTCGAAGCCCTAACCAGGAGGCCAAGTCTACTAAGTGAAAGGCAGAATGTGTGCAGGCTGAAAAGTGCCTTTAGCACATGGGAGAATTTGCCCTCAACTGATAGGTGCAAGGGTAGATAATGGGTGGAGAAGGACTCATATAGCCTATGACTTATCGTATAAATATAAATACCATCAATATGGAACAAACAAAAAAAGAAAGTGTCGCCTGGTGAACTTTGAGCCAATGAGATTCAGGCACATCCCTCAAATGTTCTTCTATTGGCCATAATACCTCAGCATAAAAGTCTTCACCATAAAAGTCTATAAAGAACGCTGACATTTCTGCCATTGCAGGGTTTCTCATCCCTAGCATTTGTCATCTAACGTAATCAGAGCTCCAGGACACTGGTGGGCAGCCCGGGACACTGCGGCCCTGACTAATGATGATGAGCTGAATCAGACGCCAATGAAGCCCACAGTTTTAGGAGCTGTATAGGCATCAGCTGCTACACACACACACACGCACACACGCACACACACACACGCACGCACGCACACACACACACACACACACGCGCACGCGCGCACACGCACACGCACACACACACAGGTATAGGCTTGACTGCCTCCTTCCCCTCCACAGGAGAATATGCCTTGTGTCCGTGTGATGGATGTCTGTGAAAAAAAAGCAAAAAAAAAAAAAAACCACACCCACCCAGACTGTCGGCTCTCTGAGGTGCTTCTACTGTACCTTCACCCAGCACTGTAGTCATAACCAGACTAGTCATCACATAGGTCACTCCAGGATGAGGGCCGCTGGATACAAAATACCTCCAAATTAAACTGAAACAGCAGCCTATTATTCACATAAAGGTCTACTCCTCTCATCCGTCCAGTTCTGTGTGTTGTCGCCTTTTTATTTTTGATTTAGATTTGAGGGAAATATGAATAGCACTAACAGGATGACAGAGGGAAAGGGCAAGAGGGAGATTGTTTTGTGTGAAGAGTCAATAATAATGTCATCAATCATGTGGGGTTCACTCTTATGGTCTCTTTCACACTCTTTTACACACACACACACACACACACACACACACACACACACACACACACACACACACACACACACACACAAACACACACTTCTTCTTGACAATCCAACACACACACACACACACACACACACACACACACACACACACACACACTTCTTCTTGACAATCCAACACACAGTTTAATAATATTTCCTCACGACAGAATCAAAGCAAAAATATGATTACTCAGCAGGTGGAGCTAATTTTAGTGTTGCATGCTGCACACACCTGGCTAAATGTATCCATGCATACGCACTCACACGGGCAGATTACGACCACATCCACATGATGCACGGCCCCTAGGCTATAATACAAGCTCCTAAAACATAATGATCGGTCACCGGGTGGGCCAGGCCTCTTGATATCACACTCTCTCTCACACTCTCTCTCTCTCTCACACACACACACACACACACACACACACACACACACATACACACACACACACACTCACTCACTCACTCACTCACTCACAGCAGGAGCTTCCCAAACAAAGCAGTAACACGTGAAACTATTTCTGTCCAGTTTTTATGGCCATTCTTGTTGTGCCGAAAAGGGAGAACATTCTCCAGCAGTTTCTCATACAGTGAGGAGTCACGCTACAATAAAGCAGGACCGGATCCACTCCAATCTCAACTACTCTCTGAGGCACTACTTCAACAAGAGCTGTGAGCAGTTCTTAAAACTATTTTTTTGAAATGTGAATTGTCAGTCATGTCATTTTTTGTGTCTGAAATTTACCAGCCACTTCTATAATCTATAGTGCCAATTTTGGTCCGTGGCCATAAGGTTTCCTACACCCAACAGCTTTTGTAGCAGAGCTCTTTTGAGTTACTGTCTAATTACATGTATATACAGGGATTATGGTTACACTAGATCTGCAATGAACTTAATTCAACAAAACAGAGACAAAGGCAGATCAGACCTCCTCAACAAAATGCTGCTGTAAGGGCTTATGGTCTGAAATGAGTTAGTTAATCTTGCAAACACAAGAGCAGCACTGCCGGAACCTACAGTATAGGCATTTGACAGCATGCTAACTGGGGCAGTTTTTCTTCCACTTCTGCAGGGTTTACCACCAGGATCACGGGAATAGCCCACTCACTGTGTCTTGGTGGTTAGCGAGAGTGACTTCTGAATTTGAGGATACCAAATCTAGCTGGGGACAAAACATTCCTCAAAAAGTTTCACATTCCTACTGTACTGTACAAACCGCTGAGTTAACAGCTCAGGTGAAGCTGTTGTTTGTTAAGTGTTAGTCATGGAGTAGTGGTTAAGAAGTCAGCTTGTCATGTGAGGTCTTTAAAGGGTCACTTCACCGATTAGCATTAAGCTTTGCATCTTTAGAAAACCAGTCATGTTTTTGAATGGTCATGCAATATTCCCTCAGTTTGCCTTGAGATGGGAGAAATACGGATTTCAATGAAACCCATGAATAGGACTTCCTGCTTTCAATGATGTAAAATGATGATTTTTACATCATTGAAAGCAGGAAGTCCAACATTGAAATCCGTATTTCTCCCATCTCAAGGCAAACTGAGGGAATATTGCATGACCATTCAAAAACATGACTGGTTTTCTAAAGATACAAAGCTTAATGCTAATCGGTGAAGTGTCCCTTTAAAGGACAGCTCCGGTTTAGGAAGAATCAAGGGTCTATTTTTGGAAGATGACAATTGTAAATCAGAATCAGAATCACCTTTATTGGCCAAGTTTGCATAAATAAAAAAGGAATTTGACCAAAAAACTGTTAATATGAATAGTTTATAGACTAAGAGTAAAACAAAAGAGTAAGACCGGAAGATGCATTTACAATGAAATACCATATAGTGACAGCCTTGGAGGCCAGCTCGCTACATCAAAGTAACATGGAAGCATAGATGTGTAATGATTTTTTAAGCCTAAGCCATTTAATGGCTTAAAAGAGTGATTAGCTTTGATGTGCTGAAAGTGCCCCCAAAGCACTTTGCTATATGATAGTGTTTAGATGTAAATGCATAGGACGGTCGTACTCAAAACTGCACAGATTAACATCGTTGGATCATTATCATCCAAAAAGACCCCATGTTGTTCATAGAGTGGAGTCCTTAAATCAATCACAATTAACATCTTGTTAATACTCTCAAGTCTGTTTATGGATACGTGACATTACACTTGTACACACCTGGTCAGAACATCAGATTTCAGTGACTTCAGTCACACTTGGTTCATGGTTCTTGGTTCTTGGAGGTTGTTATGCGTTTTCAGGTCGTCACTGTCTTATCAGACAAGGCTATAATATATGATTGCGATACTGGTTAAAAATGTAGTTATTGCAAATGGAATTTTACTGATACAGTAAGGTATGTGAACAGCACCTTTTACTGCCAGGCATGTGCACAAACGCTTAGAGGGGGCAAGTCGCTACATTCCGATCATTCAGACCAGGTGGGAACAACCTCATTAAGGAGCTTTATGCACAGCTCACTTGAGCAAGCTTGGTGATTAAGGTTCATATTCATGTGTTTCTCTTGTAAATCAAGAAAGTCATTTATATAGCAGCACATTTCCTTCCAAAAGTGTTGAATGTTCCTAACCCAAACCCCATATGTGAATTCTGGAACAACATGGACTTACACAAGTGTTCTTCAAAAATCATTAATTATATTTCAAATGTCATCTAAGGTCACTTAAAGTGAAACATGGCAAAATATATGTCCTTATAATGCCCTTGCACTGAAGATGGGAGTCCTAAACAGAGTTGTTTACCTCACACTGGGCAGTTGGCAGGGGCCCTGTCTGTTGAACAGCAGTACATTGGCACGATGTCACCGGCATCGAGGCCAGGCTAGACCGAGTTTGTTCCGCTAACAAGGCACGCTATGCCCCCCCCCTCGCTGGCTTGGTAGACCTACAGTTGATAAGACACCCCGGACAAAACAAATCATGGCAAGACTGACTGTTTTGTAGAAAATTTAATATGGCCATCTGGTTCACAGGGTTCAGACAAGGAAGCCACGTGTTTGCTGTTGGTTTTTCTGCTCTCAGAGCACTGCAGAGCACCGAGTCCTGTCTGTGACGAGAAGCACGGCCAACTTCCCAGCGTTCCCGTGTCGTTGGAATGCGGAGTGGCAGACCCCACTGGAAAGGGCCGCCATCCATCTGACCGGTCGGTCGGTCCGCTCGTGTTCTTATCGTCTCATAAAGGCCACCTAGAGAGAACACAACACAACACAACAGGACGGGTCAGGCAGGGAAAACACTTCCGTTACGTCCCTGGTGGTCGTTGGCACCAGCTCATGGCTCTTTACATTATTTCCTTGTGTCAGGCTTGGCTGCACCATGAACAACCCCCCTGCTTTGTCAACAGGTAAAACACCCAACCGCAACACAAACATGAGGAACAACTGGCGATATGTCTCCGAAAGAGCCTTAATCAACATTAAAAATTCATGGAGCCCCTTGAAATAAATAATTCAGACTCGAAAAAGACCCTGTTAGTTCCCATCTGCCGCGCCATCGTGTGCCAAGTGGAAGGGCATGGCAGTCGCTCCCGCCATCCCCACGTGGCACCAGTCCGTTATGATGGATGAGGGCAGAATCTGGCTCAAGGTTCAGGCACACAAGACCTGTGGCACGTTACCACGGCAGCGAGCGCAATGAGTCAGGGCAATTATAGCAGCACACTACAAGTACATGCACAGGAAACATGGACGCTTTTTACCAGGCTTTTCACCCCCCCCTCTACAAATGAACGCTTTGCTTGAAAGGACTTCAATCAAAAGGCTGAAAAGACTGAAGTGATAAGTTTTCTTGATGACTTTCACGCACGCACGCACGCACGCACGCACGCACGCAGCAGCTTTTCCCAGCCCTCACCTAGTGGAATGCAGTCTCCTCCACCTATGTCATGACAGTCTATGTCATCACTCATCGAGAGTACTCATCAAACACTCCAGGAATAGAGAGGGCTTGAGCCCAGAACTGGCAAAGATAAAAACAACCCCCCCCTCCCCCTCCCCCTCCCCCTCAGAGAGAGAGAGAGAGAGAGTGAGAGAGTGAGAGAGAGTGTTAGAGTTAGAGAGAAAGTTAGAGAGAGAAATAGAGAGTAGAGTTAGAGAGAGAATGAAAGAAAGAAAGAAAGAAAGAAAGAGTTAGAGAGAGAAATAGAGAGTAGAGTTAGAGAGAGAGAGAGAGAGAAAGAAAGAAAGAAAGAGAGGGAGAGAAAGGGAGGGGTAAAGTAAAAGTGAGTAGGAGAAAGAATAAAAGCTGGAGAGCTGAAATGCTGAGCTAGAAAAACGCTGATTGAGAGCGAGGGAAAAGTTGGGAGAAAGTGACTGACAAGACATGGCAACACAAAGACATGGCACAACAATTCATCCAAACATTTCCCTCTGCTCCTCAAGCTGGCTGCTGGTGTGCATTCTTCTCACAAAGCCAACAGAGAGAGGAGCTGTGGGTTGACCTCCATGCACTCTCTTTCATGGCTGTGAGTGTGGTGTTTATAGCACAGCTAAAACCTCCTTTATTCCACGGTGGTGGTGGTGGTGGTGGTGGTGGTGGTGTGTGTGTGTGTGTGTGGTGTTTATTGTACCGCTAAAACCTCCTTTATTCCACGGTGGTGGTGGTGTGTGTGTGTATGTGTGTGTGTGTGTGTGTGTGTGGTGTTTATTGTACTGCTAAAACCTCTATTGCTCCACATGTGGCAATGGTGGAGTGGTGGTGGGGGTGGGGTGGTGGCGGGGAGGGGTTCCTATATCCGTAATGAAGGATGATTCGACTGCCTAGCATAATCCAGCATTCCTAAACATAAACACACACTCATGCATGCTCACACACACACAGACACAGAAAAGTGCACATGCACAGTGCACATGCACATTGCACACACACAAGCAAGTCACAAGCAAGCCACACGCACACACACACACAACGTGTGAATGCGCCAACACACACACACACACAGAAAAACTCATGCCTACACACACACACACTGAAAAACTCATGCCTACACACACACACACACACACACACACACACACACACACACATTCCCGCGGTCTCTTTGATACTCAGGCTCTCTGTTATCATGCCTCTCCAAGCTTGGACGGGGTGACTGATGTATGGTTTCCACTCACAAGAAAAAAAAAGAACAACAAGCTGGCATGCACGTGTTCGAACATGCGCGTGCACGCACGCACACACACACACACACACACACACACACACACACACACACAATATTATAGTGGTGACTTTGGTGACGTGCAGCTGATTTAAGAGCATACTGAAGGTTAAAGTCGTATCTCAACCAAAGGAAGCACTCATAAAGTACAGGTCCTCAGCAGGGACAAACAGAGCCCAGGTCTGCTGGCTCTAAAGGCAACTTTGCACAGCCAATACCAACATCAACCATCTCCGTCTCCCTCATTCATGCACACACACACAGACAGAGACAGAGACAGAGACACACACACACAGCAGAAGCTGTACCTGTACATGCGATCTCCATAATCCACACCAAGACTACTACGCCGTCAGACAGGAGGACAAATCACTTAGCACTCGTTCTGTAACACAATCAGCCCTCCAGATCAGGTTACTCCTCCAGCACCCTCCTCCGCCCCATCTCCCCCCCCCCCCCCCCCCCCGCCTGTCTGCGGCCTCTGACCCCTGAACCCCTCTGGCCTGCCCTGGGCACCGCAGAGCACAGATCAGCCCTCCTGCACGGGGCTCCTCCGCCCAGCAATCCCCCCCCCACCCCCCCCTTGACAGGTAATAAGTAACTATTTTATTTATAAATAACAAAAAATTCCAACTATAAATACAAAAATAAATAATACTAACAAAAGATGACCAGACTCTCTCGTGTGCTGTGACACTGCCTGTGGTGCACCTTCAGTCCTCTCTCTGCTGCAGTCATGCGCTCCTAAATCTCGCCCAATAAACCTTGGGCCCGGCCCGGCAGTACACGGGAGGCAGTTTCAAGGGAACACTCCGGATACCACACATATCACCGGAGTGTCAGCGGACTCCTTTCAGACGTGCGAGACCTGACGACATGATCGTGAGAACATACTGTATCTACAACCACCGGCACTGCGATCGCTCTCAAGAGAGTATTTTCTGCCAAACGACTATGTGCTGTTATGAGACACATCCTGTGCAGGACGACATTATACTTTGTGTTCCGGTGATGTTATACTACTCAACCAAATAACACAGATCAGTATCATCACCGCCCTAATGGATATCCTGTCATGTCGAACTGCTCTTCATTAGTGTTCAACCTGCCAGAAACGGATAAGAGGCGTCTTTTTTCTTCCCAGCCAACAAACGGAGATGAAACGGCGCTCCAGCAGTGCCTGCTTCCCTGTGGTGCTTCCCTCTCTGGCTCTCGCAGAGTGGAGCGAGGCACCACAAGACGCAACTCTGCCAAGCAGGGAGGCTTAGTTAGATTAATTAGGGCCGTTTGTGAGTGTGTGTGTGTGTGTGTGTGTGTGTGTGTGTGTGTGTGTGTGTGTGTGGGGGGGGGGGGGTGTTGGTGGTAAACATTTCAAAGCCTTTTGTTCTATTCGGGCTATATAGCCTGGTGATTCCTCCGACAGTCGGAGCTGTGCTTCTTTACGGCGTCGTGTTATACGAGACTCTTGGGTTCCGTCTCTGCTGTCAGTGCTCCCACTGCTGCTGCTCAAGGGGAAGCCTGCTGAGTGACAGCCCACATCACAGAGCCTCGCTTGGGCCAGAGCTGGGCCAGCTCCAGGCCAGATCCGCCCTGGTACAGGCAGCGGCAGCAGCCTCAAGGGAGGCTGGGAGCTTAGCTCAGGGTGACTACGGCAGTAATTACTTAAACTGTCACTGGGGGAAGACATTAAATGGAGAAGAGAAACTCAGAAAAGCAGGCTCTTCTCTTCTCTTCTCCTCTCTTTTTCCTTCCGACTCCTCCACTCATGGAGGGAGGGAGGGAGGGAGGGAGGGAGGGAGGGAAGAGGAGGGGAGGAGAGACAAAAGTGCAGAGAGAGAAGAGAGGGGAGGAGCAGGGAAAAACAATAAAGGGTAGAATTCTGTGGAAAAGAGGACAAGAATCAAGAGAGAAAGGGAGGTAAGGAGGTGGAGAAGAGGAGGAGAGGAGAGGAGAGGAGAGGAGGACAGGAGAGGAGAGGAGGATAGAGAGAGTGGAGCGGAGGAGACAGGGGAGGCAAGGGGACAACGTGGAGCAGAGGGACGTGTCGTGGGCGGCTCACCTGGTAGGAGTTCATGCAGCGCAGCGACGGAGGCAGAGAGGAAGTGGACGCTCTCAGCAGCTCAAGCACTTCCTGGCAGGTGGTCTGAGGAAGGGTCAGCGCGTGCACACTGATGTCCTTCTCCCACACACTTACAGTACTGCAGGGGATCAACATACACACAACTCATGTTAAAAAGGTGGTTGGTTCATTTAAAATAAATAAATTACAAATAAATAAATAACAAAAATCAATAGCCCTCTTTACATAGACACTTTTAATCTGATTACAAATGGAGCAATGCCTCATGTAAACGCCTCAGCCCGATACAACTACATCTCTAATCTGATTGAGAGAGGTGGTATTCTTCGTTCTGATAATCTGATCAATTGAAAAATCCACCCATTTAACAGGTCAGCTATTCTGATCATTGGAGTACTGTAGGCTACATTTCTTCTTTCTGCGCAGGTGCTCCCTGAGTGGTAATGATGTGCAATGATGTAAACAAATGAGTTTCCATGGCGGCAATAGAGCTAGGAGCTTCTAAATGATGAAATGCTTGTTCCATGAAAACGCAGATTAAACGCCAATTATTTAGCGTTCATGTAAACAACTCGGTTGAAATATCTAATAATCATTCATTTCAATCTAATTGAAATCCGGAAATGTCGCTGTGGCAGCTGCGCAACGCTTCAACAACACTTTACTAACATTTCCGGAAAGGTACTGACTCGATTAAATTCATTCTGGACTCTCTATCCGACCACATAAAGACGTGAGGATACTTCGGTTTGGCTTTAGGGACCCTCTACTCACTACCACGTAAGTGTAGCGTTGTTTGGAACAGTAGAAGAGGTATAAAAATAGCGTTTTGTAGTGGCGAAAGGACCTGCCCCGGTCACTTACAGGCTAACGAGTTTTGGCTAAAAACGGTGAACTCGAACTTTCTCAAAATACATCCGAATGACATGATTTTGGTGTCAACTCAACGTATGTACTCCCAATAGTCCGAAAAATTGATCTAAAGTGCATTTCACTCCGGATAAAGTGCATTTCACTCCGGATTATCCCCGAAAAACTAGGTGAAAAACAAATTTGAAAAGGCTGTGAGGCAAAGTTTCTAGGCAGCATGTGGCAGTGACTGCTAGGCAGTTATCCTGAAGTGTTTTTTTTGTTCATTCTCTAAATTGAATTCAAGCAGAGCTCCCCTCTATGTTGCCGATTAGACGACGAGAGAATGGAAAATAAATTCTGTGAGTGTGAGACAGAATGAGATGAGAACAAGATGAGAAGAAAGGAGGGGTGAGGGAAAGAGGAGTGCAGAAGATAGAGCCAGCGATAAATTTAAAAAAAAAAGAGAAAGAAAATGAGAGAGAGATTGGACAGAGATATGCCCTGCTGCCTGGTAGGTCTTCAATATCACAGCCAATGACACAGTGGCAGCTGGGACATAAATTGCATTAATCTGACAGTTTGAGACATTACAGCTGTAATCATGTCATGGCAATTTGTCTGCCGGGAGCACCAAGTAGTGCACAGAGACGGAGAAAGAGAGCGAGGGAGAGAGGGAGAGAGGGAGAGAGAGAGAGAGAGAGAGAGAGAGAGAGAGAGAGAGGGAGAGAGAGAGAGAACAAATGAGTGGGTGAGTGAAACAGTCTTAATACTAAGAAAGAGAGAGAGAGAGAGAGAGAGAGAGTTAACGGGAGAGAGTGAGTGAGTGAGCGAGTGAGCGAAAGACTTTTTATTACTAAACAGACTGATAGAAGGAGAAGAGGAAGAGAGAGAGAGAGTGAGGGACACAGGCTGCGAGATTGATGTCCTGCCACCACATTATGGTGATGATCTATTCAGGACATTTCTGTGACATTTGCCCATCTGTGCACTTGCCCTGCGTGAAGGCGGACGAGGCGAGGCGAGTCGAGTCGCTCCTCGCGCAGACAGACTGCCCAGCAGCTGACACGGTGGAATACGGAGGTCTGGCACATTCTAAATACTCTCCAAGCCACAGACGAGAAGCTCATAAACAAACCCAACATACTGTACAATAACCTCCATCTAGCGCGCTTCAATTTGGCAATTTTCTCCTTCTCTTTCTTTCTCCCTCTCATGCACGCACGCACGCACGCACGCACACACGCACGCACGCACACACACATTTACATGAAACATAGATGTAGTTCCTCTCATTTGGCAGCGAGGCAATCACTCCAGATGACATTTAATTAGTACGGAGTGAGAGACCTGACTAGTCCTCTAACCCTTCACTGCCCCACAAGGCTAAACATTAATGAACTCTTCCCAGCGCACTGACCCTCTCCAAGACAGAATGCAGCTCTACTGCTGCAGTAATGAACCCAAGCCCGCAGTCGAGCAATGCCACATTAGGCACCATTTGAACTCATCTGGCCTCATCAATAACATAGGCTAAGCACTTGGTTGAAGTATGATGCTCCCGGTGACATTTCGATTTTGCGCCGACCTCTTTCCCCCCTTTTTTGCTGCCATCCTAGAACAAGGTAGAGAGAGAGAGAGACAGAGAGAGAGAGAGAGAGAGAGAGCGAAAAAGAGAGAGAGAGAAAGCGCGAGAAAGACTGAAATCTGAGATCTCAAGGATACGATGTGCATCCATCGTGATCCCTTTAGGGCCAACCCGGCGCACTCTGCGCCACACACATGGAGATGAACTGGGAGAGAACACGGCGTCGGGTGGGGTGGGGTGGGGTGGGGTGGGGTTGGGCAGGCTGGGGTGGGGTGGGGCGATAAGGAAGCAAATGAGTTTAGAGCTCAGAGGCAGAGACCAGAACAGCACTTTCTGTTGGGGGTTATTACAGCGATTTTGTCAGAGGGGTTAGCGACGCTGTCAGATTCCGCGTCGGAACCGAGCCAGGTCTAGTCCAATGGAGGGAGGGAGGGAGGGTGGGTGGGTGAGTGTGTGTGTGTGTGTGTGACAGAGAGTATGATGTGGGGGGGGGGGGGGGGGAGAGAGAGGGAGAGAGGGAGAGAGCGAGAGACAAACTCGAAGCAAAAATATGGACAAAGGGAAGGAAAGGGGAGAGGAACAGAGTCTGGTGTGTGTGTATATATGTATATATATATATAAATAAAAGAGACACAGAAAGAGAGAGAAAGTGAGAGTAGGAGAGAGTGATTGACAGAGAGAAAGTTGGTACAGGAATACTGAAAAAAGAGAAGGAGCGAGAGAGGGAAAGATTGATAGAGGGAGAGGGAGAGGGAGAGGGAGAGGGGGAGAGAGAGTCGTGACTGCCCTCCCATGCCTTTGAGAGAGGTAGACGAGGCAGGAACATAAGCAGACGCCCACCGTCCCTCTCTCCATGAATCACCACCCAGTTTCAAGCTCTCGAAAAACAGCCACTTTCGACTCGAGTCTGAGAGTACAGTAGATGGATGTGTGTGATCAAGCTCGAGTGTGTGTGTGTGTGTGTGTGTGTGTGTGTGTGTGTGTGTGTGTGCATGTGAATGTATGTATGTGTGTGTGTGTATGTGTGTGCCTGTATGTGTGTGTGTGTGTGTGTGTGTGTGTGTGTGTCTGCGTTTCTCTCGCCTCCACCATTTTCACTTCCTAAAGCGCTGCAGCAATGGACCAGTATGTCTCACCTTGACAAGTCATCCCCACTGCATCAAGCACCTGCCCCCACCAGATCCTCATACCCAGACACATCCTGACAAAGTTCCCACCTCAGGCTAAAGTGTCCATCACCACCAACGGAATTGAATGTAAATGTGTGTGTATCTGCAAGAGCTGCAGAGGTGACCCCTTGAGTGTGTGTGTGTGTGTGTGTGTCTCTAAAGGCACACTCACCATACTAAATGGTTTCGTTCTACTGGAGGTCCCAAAGTGTGGTTTGACGGAGGTGTTAAAAAAAAAAAAAACCCAACCTCATTTCAAACATGACTGGGCCCCAACTCAACTGTGAAAGCCTCTGCACAAATATGTACAAACAGCAGAGCCAGATGTCTTACACAGTCCTAATCAAACTACTGTCAGATTAAACTATGTACATATGGATGGAGGGATGACGTGGGTTGGTAGAGAGAAGAAAAAAAAAAGTAGACAAACAAGATGAAGGGATTGGTGGTAGAATGATAAAAAGAGAGAGTGACAGAGAGAGGGAGGAGGGAGGAGAGAGAAGAGCTGGATGAGGGAGATGTGAGTGAGTGGGCGGAATGGATGGCTTACTCCTGGTGCATGCTGGGACCACAGGGGAGATAGAGGACTTTGATTGCGCCGACGGCGCGGCGTGATCGATCCTCGCCGGGATGGCAACTGTCGCCAGGAAAGATGAGAGTGTCGTCGCCGGATACCGGAATCTCGGGGAATGAGGCAACCAGGGTGTCGGTGTTCAGGACCCAGAGCTTGGGGGTGATGAGGAAAGTCATTTAACACCGTCACACACACACACACACACACACACACACACACACACACACACACACACACTCACAGCACAGAAGTTCATCTTCAGCAATCAAGACCACAGATTGCTCCAAAAAAAAAAGCAATAAAAACACAATTCTGTCTGGCACAAGGACCGAGACACGTTAAGTGAAAATGGTCTTACCAAGACCGCCGCTGTGCCAGTGGGCGTCTGGATGGAGAAGCGGAAGGTGCTCTGACCTGACGACAGCTCAACCAGCCTGGCGGACACAGTCTTCTCCACAAACTCTAATCTGGTTCACACACACACACAATTGTAAAATCATAAACCGTAACCTCTAGAATTCCAAGGGATTCTGTGGTCACCTTTAAAAGTGCAAAATCACAGATAACTTGAGTTCAGTTTTCATCACTTCATCAGTTTTTGCATGCATTTCTGGAGGTGGCATTCAAGAACAATCTGACCTATACCGACATTCTACATTAAAGGGATATTCCGCCATTTTTGGAAATATGCTCATTTTCCACCTCCCCTCGAGCAAAACAATCGATATTTACCTTGTTCCCGTTCATCCAGCCATTCTGTGAGTCTGGCGATGCAACTTTTAGCTTCAGCCTAGCATAGATCATTGATTCGGATTAGACCATTAGCTTCTCGCCTGCTAGCTTCATGTTTAAAAGTGACTAAGATTTCTGGTAATTTTCCCATTTAAAACGTGTCTCCTCTCAAGTTAGAAAGTGCAATAAGACCAACTGAAAATGAAACCTGGCGTTTTTTCTAGGCTGATTTGACATGGAACTACACTCTCATCTGGCGTAATAATCAAGGCAACTTGCAAACTACTGGCACTACTACTGTTTGTTGTCTATGGGGACTATTTTCAGATGCTGTGTACGATATCACTGCGCCTATGGTACGTTTGCAAGTTGCCTTGATTATTACGCCAGATGAGAGTGTAGTTCCATGTCAAATCAGCCTAGAAAAACGCCAGGTTTCATTTTCAGTTGGTCTTATTGCACTTTCTAACTTGAGAGGAGACACGTTTTAAATGGGAAAATTACCAGAAATCTTAGTCACTTTTAAAAATGAAGCTAGCAGGCGAGAAGCTAATGGTCTAATCCGAATCAATGATCTATGCTAGGCTGAAGCTAAAAGTTGTATCGCCAGACTCACAGAATGGCTGGATGAACGGGAACAAGGTAAATATCGATTGTTTTGCTCGAGGGGAGGTGGAAAATGAGCGTATTTCCAAAAATGGCGGAATATCCCTTTAAGAGGGGTATCATCATAGTCACTCTCCACATCTACAACAGATGTTGTAAAGATTTTGAGTAAATATACAGAAAGGCCTCCAATTGCCCCTCAGATTTTTGACTATGATACAGTAACAGCCCTGAACATGCTTACCTCGTCCTTATCCTGTCGGTTTCACAGTCCTCACTTTCAGTCTCCACAACCTCCGTTATGTAGAACTTCAACACATCTAAAACCCAAGAGAAACCAAAACAAGCACCGGGAGGCAGCACGGATCAGCAAACACACTGGGGACTCACAGATGTAGTGATATCTAATCAAAGACATTTTGAGAAAAAAACAACGACTTATCTACGGAAGGAAGTGGTGTTTGCTGTTTATGTTTATATTTAAAATCATTATCACTTTGGCCCCCAGTTTGTTTGTTTCCAGTTTTCCGAGACGGGGCTGCCCACAGAGATGGTCTTTTTTCACTATGGATTGGGCAGCTAGTGGGTCAAGACGAGATGATTGTTGAATGTGACAACAAAAAAAATGTTATGGGCTTGAGATAGTGTACTATCGCTGACTGCAACTTTAACCAGGTCAGTCCCACTGAGATTAAAATCTCTTTTCCGAGACAGCCCTGGAACAACAAGTGTGAAACCAATAACAAAACCCAACCCAGCACAGCCCAGGCCACAGTGCATCAGAATCAGAATCAGAATCCGCTTTATTGGCCAGGTTTGCGTAAACAACTTGTTGTACATCACTTGTTGTGGTGTACAGCACTTTGAAAACGTTGTGTTTGTTTAAATTGTGCTATATAAATAAAGTGGATTGGCTTGGATTGAAAGAAACAAGGGATGTGCGTCCGGTTAAGGGGAAATAAAGAGTCAGCCGTGGTGTTAGCAGGGTTGGTGCTGCTGTTTTTTTATTTTATTTTTATTTATCCTTTATTTAACCAGGGGGTCCCGGGTCATATTGAGACATATAGTCTCTTTTTCAAATGGTCCCTGGCCAAGAAAGGAAACACTTAAAACACCTAAAATATAGAGAGACCTCACCTCACCTACAGTGGACCAACCATGCACACATAAACAACAATAAACACCAGTTAGTACAAACAAAGAACATGTGTGATGCACACTGACCTCTGGTGAGGGCCTCTCCTAGTGTGGCCGAGCAGCTTCTACAGGTCACCCGTGGGGGCGCACGCCGGACCGGCCTGGCCTGTGAACACAAGAGACACAGGAGAGACGGCGCGCCGTGAGGCTCAAACAGCGCCGAATGGAAATCGATGAGAACACAACAGAGGAGGAAGGGCCATGATGGATGCTTCAAGCCGAGAGAGCGAGCGGCGGGCGGGGCAACCCCCCTGGAGCAGGAACCAAAAGCCACAGTGTGTCACCGCATGAGAGATGGAGAGAGAGAGAGAGAGAGAGAGAGAGTGTGTGTGTGTGTGAGAGAGAGAGAAAATAGAGAGGGGAAGTGAGAGAAAAGAGAGCATAAAAGAATGAGAAAGGAGAAGCAAAACAAACAAAGGCGGAAAGTTAGGAGAAAATAGATAGCAAGGAAGTGATTGCAAGAGGAGGAGGAGGAGAAGGAGAGAAAGAGAAGAGATAAACATAGAGAGGTAGCAGGGGAGAGAGGAAGGGAGGGAGGGAGGGAGGGAGAGGCAGACAGATAAAAAAAGACAGAACAATATTGATGCTCCATCAAAGCGTGATGCGTGATGGAGTCTGGCCTTGGAGTCCGGGGCAGAGTAGACGGTTCGAGGGAACGCAAGGCAGCGCTTCTCGTGATCCGCCTCCGCATGTTTCCTTTCTGGGGAAGAAAGGCATCCCTGCCTCCCTCCCACCTCCAGCTTCCCTGGGGCAGTGGAGACGAACCACGACGCCGCTCCAGATAAATAAATTAATAAATACACCATAAAAAAAAATACAAGCCTCAAAACTTTCGCAGTCTATCGCAACTGGCAGGATACACAAAGGCTGCACTCAGGCAAGGAAACCCAAAACAACAACGGTGAGATACTTCATATCAGGAACAGACATGCTAGCCTGAAGATGATGCTGAATAAATGATGCATGAAAGCCTTTGTAGTATAGATTACAATATAGGCCATCCTTATGGCAATTCCATCAGTCTTGTGAAATAACATAACATTCCTTCTTTTTTTTTTAAATTAATTCCAGCTCTCTACAAACATTACGTTTGAATTCTTATACCAATTTACCAACATGCCAAAGTACTATGTACTAGAAGACGAAAGCGGTATACCAGCGCTCCAAACGAGGAACATTCCTTTGCCTGGAACAAAGTCGTTCTGTGGAATTAGCTCACGTCAAATGACCTGGGTCACAGCTGCACTGATGAACAGCGCTGGAGACCTTTAAGTCCACTTTTATGCTCCTATTAACCAAGATGAATCTTAGTGCTCGTCGGCAGCTCTATTTTACTAAAAAAGCTTTTAGATGAACCTTGCCCTGACACACACACACATACAGTACTCTCTCACACACACAAAAAAAACTCTCTCACACACACACACACACTCTCTCACACACACACACCCACCCCCCCACACACACACACACACACACACACACACACACACACACACACACACACACACACACACACACACACACACACACACACACACACACACACACACACACACACACACACACACACACACACACACACCCACACCCACACCCACACCCACACCCACACCCACACCCACACCCACACACACACACACACACACACACACACACACACACACACACACACACACACACACACACACACACACACACACACACACACACACACACACACACACACACACACACACACACACACACACACCCACCCACCCACCCACCCACCCACCCAGAGGCTGGAAGCCTCACTTTGGGACTGACTCATTAAATGGCTTGTAAGTCTGGGTCATGACACCTCTCAGAGCTCACTGCTCCCCAGCTGAAGGTTGCTGTGGGTAGCGGAGGAGGAGACGGCGCGGAGATGCTGTAACGTCTGACAGCATCTCGTATCTGTGGCGTCCTCCGGCTCGGAGTGAAAGCACAGCGGCGTCTCGGAGAACAATCTCAGAGTTGCTGACGGCAGCTTTTGGTGGGTCGTGCCAGCTGGCGCAACGTTTGACAGCCTCACCGGAGTTTACCGGTGATCTCCCTGGAATACGGAGCGACGCACCCCGGCAGTTTCCTGCACCCCTAAAAGCTCTTCTCTCTGTTCCTCTAAAGCATACACTCAGAAGTTGTTAACCCATATGGCCTTAAACAGCTTAAATGTAACTTTACGTTAAAGGATTTTACATCTAGGAATCTGTAACATGCTTCACAAAATCAGCAGATAAAATAATATACCCGTAATTTCCCGACTACTGGCCGCGGTTTATACATTGATTTTGCAAAATTTCCTCAGCTATGAGGTTAATACACAGGGGTTAATTATTATGGTATCAATATGGTTTTGTTTCTTTTAACTTGCATAAAACACTGTCCTGCGGCTTATACACGATGCGGCTTATATGCGGGAAATTACTGTAGAAAGAACAGAAAATCAGAGATAGAGACTAATATAGAAAAATAAGGGATTAAAAAGTTCAACAGTTAAAAGAATATAGAAAAATAAACTATTAAGTGCTTTAGAGTGTATTTGATCGGCTGAGAGGAAAATAGAGTTGATAGAAAGGCGGTTGGGACAACAGTAGATTAGAAACTGGCTACAGTTGGAACACCTTTGATATAACCAGGAAGTCTCTTAAAGAGCTGAGCAGCATAGCAGCTAAATGCTTCTTGACCACATTTGGTGGATATTGCCTGCTGATTTCTATCCAGTGGAGAGGAAAATAACGAAGGAGAGAGCGTATAGAGCACTTTGAAAAAAAAAAAAAAAATGTTGGTGAGATTTCCTTCCTCGCTTACCTTTTCAGAGTCTTGGCTGTGATTGGCAGCTGTGTGACCAGAGGCGGGATCTTCCTTGGACTCCACGGTGAGCGTCTGGTTGCAGCGGCTGTCCTTCACCAACAGGAAGTGGGTGTCCCCCGTCAGGCAGTCCTCCACCCGCGGGAGGAGCTTCCTGTTGGCGAAGGGATCTGGGTGGCAGCACCACTCGCCCACGAGCGCGTTCCAGTTCCCGCTGGGCAGAGGGAGAACCCGTCGGAACACCCTGGAGAACCGACAGAACCCCCGTTTTTTTCATCACAACCACAGCACACTTGAAAGAGAAACACGCGCACACACACACACACACACACACTGACACACACACACACACACAGCTGTAGACATCTCAGGAGTGAAGTAGAGGAGGAAACGTGGATGAGAGGCCAGGGCGGACCATCTCTTTCATGTGTGCTGGAGCTCCATCCGCATCAGTGCTGATCTGATGTGCTGCGTTCCCCTGCCTGTGGTCTCCCGGTCGTCTTTGATCTATAGGATGCTCACTGGCAGCCAGTGTTTCCCTTTGTCTTCCCTCAAACAATAACAATTCTGCTGGATCAGCGGCTGGCTTGCTCATCCAGGGACTGTTTTAGCGTGTAGTTTCAACAAGCTAGATTTAAGATTTTTTAAAGACCTTTATAAGACCATTGTGCATTACAGAATAAGTTAGCAAAACTGGAGTCTTACTTATCGACTTACTTTTAAAGTGGCAGTAATAGATTTATTGCCGTGTACTAATACATACATGCATTGGAACAACAACAACACTGCACAAACTATGAATGTCGCCAAAGCATTCCTCAAAAAAAAAAAAAGCATTACAACTAAAAGAAATTAAGGGCGACTGAGGACGTGGTAGAAACATAGAACACTTAACTAAATGTGACTTTAGTTAAGAACTCAAAAGCTAGTATGCAATATCTCAATGACATTATCACATTTTCATAGGACCCCTTGGAAATCCTGACTTACAGATTGTTAAAGGTTATATTATAGCTTCTGGCCAAAACAGCACCCACGTCTGTGTCTGTGTCTGTGTCTGTGTCTGTGTCTGTGTCTGTGTCTGTGTCTGTGTCTGTGTCTGTGCTCACCTCTGTTCCAGGATGGGACTCCTGCAGGCCTGGCAGTAGAAGTCATATGGCTGCTGGACCTGTAGCCGCTCAATAACACTCCCCTGAGCCTCTGTCATAAACACACAAAGAAAAACAACAATGCACACTCAAGTAAACAAGCAAACATCAACAAAACTACACTAAACACACACACACAAATGCACACACACACAAACGCACACGCACACACACACAAACGCACACACAGAGGACAATAAGACAGGCAACCTTGTACTGGGGGATATATGTGTGGCTGAAAGCTGGATGGGTGGACGCTAACAATCAATCTGTTTGTAATTAGAGGGTGGCTAGTGAGAAGCGGGCAGGTGTCCTTGTCATGTCTTCCTCTTGACGTCCTCGGCAAGAGCAGGCATCCAGCCCAGCTACCCACCCATCACCCAGCCACCACTGCAATGACACGGCCGACATGTCCTCAACCCACCAACACTGGAAGACAGTTTGATCAACAGCCGTCCCTTTTTTTCCTGATACCTTGTGTGGAAACTTGTTGTTGACGTTGCAGTAGACGGGGTAGTGTACTATACAACACCTTCTAGGTAATATTTTTACAGTGCTCTGTTGACTTCAGTGGTTCACGCAGACTCTCAGACAAACACACAGTCGATCACTCTGTTAGTTTATTTTAGTCATACCAAGAGCAAACACCAGATTCATACAGATTTATACCTGTGGCTTCCTGTGAAGTTCCAGACTTCCTCTTTCCCTGAGTCTTTGGCTCGGTCTTGGTGCACCTCAGCCGAGTGTTTCTCGGAGGTGAAACCTTCGCTCCCTGGGCACTCTGTGGAGTGTGTGTGTGTGTGTGTGTGTGTGTTTGTGTGTGTGTGTGTGTGGGGGGGGGGGGGGTCACGTGACTTGTGTTTTTCCCTTCTCTGCCGCGCTCATTAATGGCCGTTAATCTACCAAGGGCGGCGATGCGCATGGCTCTCTCTCTCTCTCTCTCTCTCTCTCTCTCTCTCTCTCTCTCTCTCTCTCTCTCACTCTCCACCCCTCTTGCCTGGGTGGGACGGAGTTCATTAGTCAAACTCATCAAGCAAATCAAAAGGGAATCAATTCTATCCCCTAAAGCGGCTCAGAGCAGTGCCTAATGAACCCCTACTGCTGCTCGCCCAAGCCACCAAGTCAACAGAAGCCAAGACCTTGTTTCACAAAGTGACTTTCTTCCTTCTTTCTTTATTTTTCCCCCCATCCTTCCTCTCCTTTTTTTCTTCCATATACTGCCTATAGAGTCTCATTTAGCCCACCCCGGAGTGGAGGCTCTTTACCTGCCAGCTGTTCTACGCTGAGGCGCAGTCTGAAGTGGAGTCCCTCTCCTCCATCGCCTGTGGGGGTGGGCTGGCAGGACCCCTGCACCACACTGACCCCTGCTGGTAGCTCGGCACACCGCAGGCCTCGGGGGGTTTGGATGAGGAGGGAGGAGTTGCTGCTGTCTACCTTCACCTCGGCGGAGCTCTGAGCGACATCCTTCCTGAAAAATAGATATCTGATTAAGCTGAGCGCACTGATGAACTCCTGTTGCTTTGACCATCTCCAGAGACCAGAGACCAGAGACCAGAGACCAGAGAGAGACAAGAGAGAGAGAGACTCATATTTCTTGATGAACACTGTCTTGGTGGACATCAATGGCATACAGTGCAGTCTTGCTCTTATTCAACAACCATGATGTTACACATTTTCAGAACATCCAGTCCAGACATACACGTTGGACTCGGCACCATGTTTATGTTACCATAACCGTAACCGCTTTACTATGCTGCAATATTGTTTATTTGTAGACCTTCGCCAGGTTATGGTTTTAAATACTGTATATGGAAACTTAAATCTGATCTAGAAGGTCTATGAAGCAAATATTTAATTAAGACAATATTTTGGAGAAAAAATGCACATGCATGATTACATTAAATGTAACATTAAATCATTAAATGTGCTATGTATTTCAGAACTGTTTATTTGTTGCCATATTGAATGGATCATATTGCATTGTGAATTTATTGCTTTATTATCGAGACAAAAAGGCATAATAATTGGAGGTGAGATGCATCTTCATCTTTCATCTTCAGAGACAGAAATACATTCTTTAATGCAATAGCGCCACCTAGCGATGGGTCGTGATGCCAACACCTTCCTCAATGCCCTGGGTACATTTAGGACTACCAACACACATGTGCTCAAATAAGTTAAGATAACTGACGGAGGAGGGAGGACTTGCATTCAATTACAAACCATTACTTATACTAGACGTTGCATTTTCCAACTAAAATTGTTCAAATAAGTCCGGGTGATTTCACCTGGTCAGAATTCAGAATCACACTCATAAAAAATAAAGCAATGGTGTCTTCTGCCAAAATATCTTTCTCAAGAACAGGCCTGGCGCCTATACATAATGAATCAGTATTTAACACAGAACGAAGAAGTTTGATGTGGGACCTAACTGCTAACATTTATTCACTTCCAGTACAGCATCAACATTCACGTTAGCTAGCTTGCTAAGCGTTACCGTTACCTTAAAATCAAGAGCCCGCTTTCCAAACGCTGTCTCAATTCAACAAATATTTCATGTTGTTTCCCACTTTCTTCCATGCTGTCCATTAAGTTGAAGTGTGCAGACAGCAAACGGCATAAGTATACACACCAGTATGCTGGTATTACTGCTATCTAGCGCGCATCATGCGATTCCAAGCAACACTTAAAATGTGAAGTTTGTTTTCATACACCACTTTGAATCCCGGTTTTCATCCACGCATCATTTCAGAGTAAAAGTAGAAGCCCTCGATATTGCGATAGCAATCTTATTTGTGGTACTTTTCTAGCGGAGCACAATATACTTCATATGGAGGGAAAAACTGTCATATTCATAATTTAAAAGGATGAATTAGAAAATATTGATGTAAAGCTAAAATTGGCCTATTTGTTTGGTAGCATGCTTTTATTTTGATAGGTACACTGCACGCCTACTCCAAATCCGTATCTTACATTTCGTAGTTCATTGTATGATTGTTGTAGTCATTTTCACGCAGTCCACCAGAGACTTGTCAAATCAAGGAGGCTGATTGGAGCTTTGTGAATGAGACCGCTGCAGCGAACCGGATGACAGCAAGATACATGTAGGCCCTCCGCACAATAAAGTGAGACGTTTCATGGAAATATGTAAGATGTTCAGGGATCTCATTATTCTATGAGAAGCTCCGTTGCTCTGTCTAACCACTACCAGGGTTAAACAAGCTGAAACCGGGGCCTGTCTGTCTGGACATTCAGTACTGACCTGCCCCGTTGCGCTCTCACTGCAGATACAGCTTCCATGGTTAATATTAGCCTAGCAGGCTAATTATTGACAGTAGTTAGCTGTTGCTAACCCGAAAACGGTAAGCATTCCCCGTCTTCACGTAACGAATACCTTGGTGCTAACGTTGTCTTATTGTTAGGACAGTTGGCGATGCCGAGTTCATTGAATTCCAGTGATGGCGACGTTTATTACACGTGTTCGTGTAATGTTAATTTAGCTGTTGACATAAACCTAGCAAGGAAGCGATGTGGCTAATGGGTTTATGACTGTACGTCGCATAGGAAATGGTGTAAAGCTATGTTTACTGACAACATTTCTGACGAGGCTAACACGGCTATGCATCAATCGTAACATCCCTGTCATCTGATTGTTTATCTTCCCTGGCCAGCAATATAAATACTCATAACGTTACTCCGCTAGACATTAGAGTTAACGTAAACGTTCAGTGTCAGTAACTTTATTAACAGCTTTAACCATAGTCTCATACGTTATTGTAACCAAAGACAATCACTATTTGAGAGGATATGACCAGAGAGGGTTAAAGCGGAGCAGTATCTTTGATATGACACACGGTCGGTCGGTAGGGTGTGTGTCCTTTTGCTGCCTTTCCCCTTGTGTGATGATGTCACATTCCCATCAGTTGCTGACAAAGGGATGGTTCAGCACTTGTTAGAAACCTTGTGAACTCTACCATTATGAGTCTCCTCCGATTGACATCACGGGTCGATATAGGGCAATTGTCAATTGCCACTAACATGCCATTTTTACACATGCTAGGCTAATATTATGTTACGGAATAGATTTGGCGATGATTTATGCTAATTACATCTCTGAGATGACTGTGACCATAACGTTTAAAAGCATGTCAGGTGACATCTCTTTATTATCTTACATTGTCCACTGGACGCATTTACAACAGGATGACTATGAGGCATGGTAATCTTTGTAGACAACCTTCGCACCTGTCTCAAAGCTATGGGGCAAACGCTGACAACTCCCGTCATTGTTAGGACAAACTCAACACCCACGGCACATGTTGAAATTCTACTGAAGTTTTCGTCATGAAAGGAATGTATTATTATATGCGCTGCCACATGTATTATCTTCTGTGGTGTTTCTTTCCTGAGCCAACAACAATAATAAGCTCACAAAGAACTGGCCAGGTGAATGCCCCTCCTCCTTTCTATTTTTGGATGCTAGCATGTCAACATGAATGGAATGTACTCTAGAGGAAAACGTTCAGTTATTGGCCCCTTTACCAAACCTCTGATTAGTCCAGCTTAAACACGTTGTTTTGATGTTTGATGGCAGTTATAGATATGACATTACATTAGTATGTGACTACAATACCCATCTCTCCCTTTTCCCCCTGTCTCTTCTCTCGATTCTCTACCAGGTGTGATGTGCATATGTGAGCTTGGTGCTTGGCAGTAGTGGTACCGTACAGGAGGATGAATGCAGAGGAGGTGGAACTTCTCAGCGACTCCAAGTACAGGAACTATGTGGCGGCAGTGGACAAGGCCCTGAAGAACTTTGAGTACTCCAGCGAATGGGCAGACCTGATCTCTGCGCTTGGCAAACTCAACAAGGTGAAGAGCCGCAAACACACACTCCCTGTGAACCTGAACCTGATACCACCATGACACCATTTTCCTCATCGGTCAGGTTTCGTCTAAAAAAATATGCAACCGAATCTAAATTGATATTTAGCTGTTATTCATTTTCTTTTATGCTGACACCTTTGCCTTTCAAATTGATACAATGTCTCAGATAGAGTATGTCTTTTCTGTAATTGCTGAGATAGGCCGCAAGCTTCTTCCACTACAACTAAAGAGGTTGTTGAGCTATTTTGCCATGGTCTCAGCACCCTGCTTAGTAGGGACATGACGACTTTTGGGTAAATTAGCCTATTTAAGGGGATACATACTCTTCTTCTCTGTATGCAATAAGGTGCACAAGTTAGCCAATAGCTCCTTAAAAGTCGGTGTGTTCCTTTAGATTTATCTATGAAAAAAAAAAAAAACATGTCACCAAATGTAATGGTTTGCGATGTCTCCATTTCTTTTTCAGGTTTTGCAGAATAATGCCAAGTACCAGGTGGTGCCCAAGAAGCTGACGATAGGCAAACGCCTGGCCCAATGTCTCCATCCAGCCCTACCCAGCGGGGTCCACCGCAAGGCCCTGGAGACCTACGAGATCATCTTCAAGATCATCGGACCAAAACGGCTGGCCAAGGACCTCTTCCTCTACAGGTAAAGAGTTATGGGCTCCATAAGTCTTTACTGCTGTTTTTAGCGTTTCTGTAATAATGTAATATGCGATGTTGTATTGTTGTAAAATGCAATGTGTACAATAGTAATGTGTGTAATATGCATAAGTGGAAAAAAAAAGCTCAGATTTTTTATCTTCTATTGATCTTTGTATGGGATTATCTCATCTAATCTATCTATCTATCTCTCTCTCATACTCTCTCTCTCTCTCTCTCTCTCTCTCTCTTTCTGTTCTGTTCTGTTCTGTTTGGTTCTGCTCTGTCCATCAGCTCTGGCCTCTTCCCCCTGCTGTCCAATGCTGCCATGTCCGTGAAGCCCGTGCTGCTGGGCCTGTACGAGACGTATTACCTTCCTCTGGGCAAGACTCTGAAGCCCGGCCTGCAGGGCCTACTGACCGGAGTACTGCCCGGTCTGGAGGAGGGCTCCGAGTACTATGACAGGTGGGAGAGAGGGGAGAAAGGCAGGCGGAGGCAGAAAGGTTTAAAGACACACATATGGCAAAGAACACATTTCAATGGATTCATTTTAACTAATGAACACATTTTCTTTAAGCCCATCCAATGCGTAAAGTACACATCACTATCAAAGACACATGTGCCACCAAATCATGTGTTGTTGTGACCAAGTGAGAAAGTTGGTTAGCATTTGCGCGACTAGTGGAAAAGATTAGCCCAGGGCCCTGCCCGAGCTTATCTGATGCCGGTGCTCTTCTATCTTTCATGACTGTCGCTATTCTCAGATTACATCTGTGCACAGAGAGAGCAGAGGCCCATTGGTACTGTAGCTCTACACCAGCACTGCCACGTTATGGCAGGTCTCACGTGTCCAGAAAAACAGTCATGAATGAACCTGTGCATATATCCACTGATCTGTATGCTAATGCTACATTGGGATGAATATATATTGAATGAATACATGTACGTACGTATTATTTATTTATAAACACATACGTAAATGAATGAGTATATACTAAACATTAATTATTACATTCATACATGGCCAAATGTAATCATGGAATTTTTAAATAATGTTTGAGCCAGTAGCTTCCGCCTAGCAAAGTTTCATATGTTGTATTGTAATTATCAGGTAGTGTAAATTACCTGATGTAAATGAACCTCTTAAATACTCTTTTAAATTCTTTAAATAAATATTGACAGAATTCTGGCATGAACCAGGCTGTTTAAAATGTGAAAATAATGCAAAATTGTATATAATGGCCTCAAAACATTTTGGATAACTTCAGGCACAGACATTGTCCTCACTTTAAGCCCTGTGATGATTTTAAATGTACTGCTTGCCGCCTCCCCTCCTGCACTCCAGGACCAACACGCTGCTGGAGAAGGTGGCAGCTGCGGTGGAGCAGCAGGCCTTCTACAGCGCCCTGTGGGGCAGCATCCTGACCAGCCCGGCCGTGCGCCTGCCGGGGGTCACCTTCGTCCTGCTGCACCTCAACCGCAAGCTCTCCATGGAGGACCAGCTCTACGTCATCGGCAGCGACATCGAGCTCATGGTACGAGGGCTCAGCTGCCCCGTGTGACCCTTGCGTTATGATGGATCAAACGCTGTCATGGGTGTGAAAGTGTCATAAATGAATACCCTTATCGACCTTCCAAAAAAATGCACATAAACAAATTAAATGAAACAAAGACGTCACAAAACACACCCGAAACAGATAAATTGCCAC
>NC_084999.1:7487792-7510292 GCF_963854185.1 Sardina pilchardus | reverse complement strand
GGTCTCCAGGCAACAATGCACTGGTCACAGTCAGCAGAAATTACCGAACCACCAATCAATTAATTACCATCATTAGTCGGTCACCAGGCAACTGTGCACACTTCACAGACAGGAATATCTGACGACGGCTATTAATGAAGTACTGTAATTGATGAAGCAGGACGTCAGTCATGTCACCAGACTTCCGTGCACACCACAACACACACCACGCGACCGGCAGCAGCTTGCATAGCCCTAAGGGCTTAGGTTGCCAATGGGTGTGTTTCTGGACAAAAGAAATAAGTGAGCACTTATAGTGAGTCATAGGACAAATTTCGTTTCACTAGTGATATTGCGTAGGTGCGCAGAGGTGAGTCATACAAATGACGCGTGTGTGTGCGTGTGCGTGTGTGTGTGTATTGTTTGGATGGTGCAGGAAAGGGAACCCTTAAGCCATTTGTGTTATTAAGTCTGTCTGTCCGTCTGTCTTGCATGTGCTTGACTTTTTCCTCAAACTCCGAGCATTTGTGAAAAACACTTCCATTGTATTATTTATTTTTATTTTTTATTTTTTACTTCATTCTCTTATGTTCATCTGTGATGTGGAGACTGTGTAGCTACTGTAGGTGGCTGGGTTTGTACCGTAGTCAGCATATTTGTTGTGTTCAATTGGATTCTCAATTTCAAAGAAGATACATTTAATCTCTCAAATGTATACGTAAGTATGTGTAATAAATGTATATGTAAGTATGTGTAATACATGTATATGTAAGTATGTGTAAAGTCTGTTTTCCCTCCGTGAGGCACACAGAGCTAGATGCAGATTTAATTTATTCATCATCCGACATGAAAGCCTTCATGTCCGACAGGTCGCCGAGCGTCCTAGCTGTGTGACCTCACGCTCTGCGCCCCCTGACCTTTTCCTCTTTGACCCCCCGCTACAGGAGACGTACATCGAGATCCAGACGGAGCACCTGCCCCAGCTGCTGCTGCGGATGGTGTGCGCGCTGACGGCCCACCTGCAGTGCCTGGGCCTGGGGGAGCTCACGCACTGCCTGCGCCTCTGCTCCAAGATCCTGAGCAAGGTGCAGCCGCCGCTCGTCTCCCCCCTCAGCCTGCCCCAGGGCTCCGCCGCCGCCGCCACCCCCACCACCCCCACGCCCACGTCCAGCTCCGCACCACCAGCCCTGGACAGGGAGGACCGGCGGGTAAGGCATCTCTCTGGGGGGACCTCCAGTGATTGGGAGGGGGGGGGGGGGTAGCTTTCTTGAGCAGGTCTGGCAGCAGCAGAGCTGAAGTGTCCTGGGAAGACTGGCTGGTAGCGTTCTTGCACAGGTTTGGCAACAGCTACTGGTTTCCAAGACCCATGCTAGGCAGCAGAGCTTGCTGAAGATCCCTGGGAAGTCTGGTCTGTAGTGGAGAAGGAGCCGGGTTTGCATTAGACTGGTCTGTAGTGGAGAAGGAGCCGGGTTTGCATTAGACTGGTCTGTAGTGGAGAAGGAGCTGGGTTTGCATTAGACTGGTCTGTAGTGGAGAAGGAGCCGCATTAGACTGGTCTGTAGTGGGGAAGGAGCCGCATTAGACTGGTCTGTAGTGGGGAAGGAGCCGGGTTTGCATTAGACTGGTCTGTAGTGGAGAAGGAGCCGGGTTTGCATTAGTCTGGTCTGTAGTGGAGAAGGAGCCGGGTTTGCATTAGACTGGTCTGTAGTGGAGAAGGAGCTGGGTTTGCATTAGTCTGGTCTGTAGTGGAGAAGGATCCGGGTTTGCATTAGTCTGGTCTGTAGTGGAGAAGGAGCCGGGTTTGCATTAGACTGAAAAGCTGTGAGTTCGAGTTCCAGCTGCCGGCGTTGTGCCCTTGAGCCCGAGTTAATTCATTAACATGTGTATGTTGCTCTGAATAGATAAAAAGAAAGGATGGGTCACAATACTGAACAGTAAACAATAACGATGAGCTGATTGTAGTCATTGTGCCCTAGTTCATGACAGACAATGACCCTCTGGTAAAGGTGGACATCCTGACTTAAGTCCTACCATATACAAAGACAGAACTTATGACTCTCAACTGGAGATTACCTTGTTCATCACAAAAGTCAAACCATTTTTGTGCAATTCTTCCCAGTAGAAGTCAGTAAAAGATCACTAATTGTTTTATTGAAGATGCGATTGTCATACCTGTCATCCTATTAGGAAGGAGACAGGCCGTGGACAAAAATCACATAATACTTTATCTACATACTGTATGAACATAGAAGCATAGTTTATGGAAGCGTAGTTTATGTTTTATAGAGGGATGTGGTTTCAAGAGAACTAGGTTGGAATGTACATCCACCCCAGTGTGCTATTGTTCTCGTAAGTCATTTTTCACAGTGCGATACTTTCCCTTGATCAAGAGACGGGCTTCTCTTGTTGTAACTACAAACAACCAATCAAGCCCCTGAGGACAGGGATGGAGCGTGTCCATAGTAGAATCAGTTGCTTAAATTTCCCAGTTCCCTGTTCTTTTCATCTCACTGAGGCCAAGGGCTCTCTCTGATGCAGTTGGCACCAGTGTATAGGCTGCATACGTGTGCCACACACATACACACACACACACCTCTTTGGAGGTGGTTTGTGTATTCTCATATACATTGGAAGAACTTTCTTCTTTATTTCACCATGAAATGGCATGGCTCAACTTGAAACGACAGACGACAGTCTCTTTATGTGGAATGAAAAAAAGAACCATCTAAAGCAACATCTAAGCACAGTGAATGTGCTGTTTGTCCTTTCTTTTTTTCTCTTTTCTGCCCATTTTAGTCACCAGGGAGTGATGTGCTGGAATGCCATGCTGTTGTGAACACATGTCGTGCCAGCCCCATGATCCATGCCCCCCACCTCCTCACCCCCCCATACCAAAACAGCCCTGCTTAGTGTCCTCTTTATGGTCCCTTGCTCCAACTTGACAGGCACAGGCCTTGTTGCCTGTGTGTGTGTGTGTGTGTGTGTGTGTGTGTGTGTGTGTGTGTGTGTGTGTGTGTGTGTGTGTGTGTGTGTGTGTGTGTGTGTGTGTGTGTGTGTGTGTGTGTGTGTGTGTGTGTGTGTGTGTGTGTGTGTGTGTGTGTGTGTGTGTGTGTGTGTGTGTGTGTGTGTGTGTGTGTGTGTGTGTGTGTGTGTGTGTGTGTGTGTGTGTGTGTGTGCGCGTGTGTGTGCGTGTGTGTGTGTGGGGACAGAGTGAGACCGGGAGCCGAGGCTTTGGTGGGGACTCGGGGCCCTGCAGGGAATGGCCAGATCTGGCCTGTGTCCTCCCTCCCTCCGTCCCTCCCCGCGGGCGGTGGCCCAGAAACGGGCACGCTGCTCCCTGGTGGTCCCCCACTACCCCTGCGCCTGCCCCCCACCTCCTGGAGCCCTGCCTCGGACACAGTGGGCAGGATGGTCCAGGGTCAGGCACCATGGCCGTATGTATGTGGGTGTGTGTGTGTGTGTGTGTGTGTGCCTGTGTGTGTGTGCGCTTAAGCAGTTGTAGCTCCAACTGGACAGGCCTGCTCTGTGTGTGAGTGTGTGTGAGTGTGTGTGAGTGTGTGTCAGTGTGTGTCAGTGTGTGTCAGTGTGTGTCAGTGTGTGTCAGTGTGTATGAGTGAGTCCTTATGTGTGAGGAGCACATGAAGGTATGTGCATGTGTCTCCCTCATTCTCTCGGTCGGCTACCTGGCTGCCTGTGTGTGTGTGTGTGTGTGTGTGTGTGTGTGTGTGTGTGTGTGTGTGTGTGTGTGTGTGTGTGTGTGTGTGTGTGTGTGTGTGTGTGTGTGTGTGTGTGTGTGTGTGTGTGTGTGTGTGTGTGTGTGTGTGTGTGTGTGTGTGTGTGTGTGTGTGTGTGTGTGTGTAGACGCGGTGAGGCGTACGGGAGCAGGGACGTGGACCTGGCCCTCTGTCCCAGGGTGGGCGCCGGGACACCAGAGAGCCGGAGGGGAGCGGAGCGCGGTGCTGCAGGGGGCCGAGGGGCTCGGAGATCGGGCTCATCTCGCAGCTGCGCCCCTCTCTCTCTCTGGAGGAGCCCGCGGGGCCTCGCGGGTCTGTCCTCTTCATCCAAGCGGAAGTTTGCCCCGTCTCCTCCTCCTCCTCACACACACTCCTGCTCACCCCCACACACCCCTCTGGCTACACCCCCACATTCTGTCTGTCCTCTGGGCTTTGCTCAGGCAGCCTGCCATCTGAGCCATCTACTTGCCCCCCCCCCCCCAAAAAAAAAGACAACCCCCTGCAGCAGAAGTGCATGCTGGGATGTCCCCAAGGCGTGTTTATGTTTGTGTGTGTGTGTGTGTATTGGAGATGCTGCGAGGCGTTTTTGTGTACTCTCCCACCCACACTCCCCCAATGAGGACAGGCTCAGTTCTGGGCTCATGTGCAGCAATGCATGCTGGGAGGCCCAGGCTCCCAACAGCTGTGTTGCTCCGTGCTGCTTCTCTCTGTATCTGTGTGTGTGTGTGTGTTCTGTGGTGTGTGTGTGTGGGGGGGGGGGGGGGGGGGGGTCACTGTGCACTGACCTCCCCTGGGTCCCCACAGTGTCTGGGGCTGAGAGGTGTGTGTAGTGGGCCCAGCAGAGACTAGCGCAGCGAGAGCATGTGGCGGAGGTTTTGAAAGCGCAGTCCTCTGTGGGTGCTTGTCGAGCGCTCCAGATCGTTGTTTGTGTGCTGCCTCGTGTCTGATTTAAAAGCATGTCGTTTGAGGCCAAGGTGACAGCTGTCACTCACCCCATTGCATCTGACCTGGAGAAAAATGGCCACTGACAAGACAAGGCCTCACCAAGTGACCGATGGTGCTGACACACACACACACACACACACACACACACACACACACACACTCACAGACACACACACACACACACGTTAATGTATTAACCTGTGTTCTGTACATTTGTCTGCGTCTATGTCCGTTAACTGAGGCAGTAGTCCATATTGAAAACACATTTAATAACCACATGATTTATGTTTGTATAGTCGACATTCTGATCATCCTCGGGGCTTGAAGTTCTCAGAGATGCGGTTGGAATTCTCAGGGACACAGCCGGAATTCTCAGGAACGTGGCTGGAATTCACGTGTTGGCCAAGCCGATATGAACAGAGATATTAGATAATAGAAAATTGCTTTGGAAATGTCTAACTTCAGGCTCAGAAATGTTCCCTGCCAGCATCTAAGACCCTGTGTCTGTTGTTTCTCACTGTAAATCTCTCTATCTCTCTCTCTGTCTCTTTCTCTCTCTCCCTTTCTCTCTCTCACTGTAAATCTCTATCTCTCTCTCTCTCTGTCTGTCTCTCTCTTCCTTTCTCTCTCTCTCTCTCTCTCTCTCTCTCTCTCTCTCTCTCTCTCTCTCTCTCCAGTCTTTGCCGTCGTCTCTGGAGCTTCCCGCCGTGCCTGGTGAGGTGTTTGAGGACAGCAACGGTCATGCTGCCGGCGGCCGTTCCTCCGAGAACAGCTTCACCGAATTCGTCCAGTACCAGGAGGACGGCGAGCGGCCGCAGCACGACACCGCCCACTCCCCCGAGGACCCCTCCACCTCCACCTCCGCCTCCTCCACCACCACCACCACCACCACTCCGACCACTCCGCGGCCCCCTCCCAGGTCTGGGGCGGCCCTCAGCAAGCCTCAGGACAGCAAGCCTGTCATGCAGTGCTGTCTGGAGCAGTTCCAGCACTTCCTGTCCCGCCTCATCACCCTCTACATCACTTCCCCCTCCGCTGCCAACGGCAACGGTGCTGCCGCCGTCGCCACAGGGGTCGCAGAGCTCGAGCGTCCGTTGCCCCCCCGACCCCCCAAAATGGACACGCTGAAGGTCGGGGTGCCGTCCAGGCAGGGGGGGGTGGAGGGGGAGGAGGGAGAGGAGGCGGGCGAGAGGGAGCGGACAGAGTGTCTGGCGGCCTTCACGGCGGCCTGTCAGCTCTTCCTGGAGTGCTCCAGCTTCCCCGTCTACATCGCCGAGGGCAACCTCAAGGCCACGCCCAGCAGGGAGGACCTGGCAGGTGAGGAGACGCCACGCACACACACACACACACACACAAACACACACACACACACACTAAAGTTCTGAACGGGCCTAAAAATTACAACCCGACCCGGCCCGGCCCGTGGCTTTCAAAGCCCGAGCCCGATGTAACCCGACACGTCAATATGAATTATCTACCCGAACCCGGCCCGCGGCCCGACGCCGCGGGTCGAGTTTTCCCATGTTATCCTATGGAGACTGACCGGCTTGTGCAGTGGCCTAACCCACGTAAAAACCTAGTGAAACGATATTTTCCACAATAGAAACATGATATGAATGGGAAAACTTACTGTTCTTGCTATATGCTTTATTAGTCCCCTTAAGTGTTTCCACCAATTAAACGTCCCACTTGTGCCGTAATAATTGAACGGTTTTGTTCAAGGCTGAAATAGGCACTTCCCACAGCCCTTCTTTCTGATGTGATGTGATGTGATGTGTTGTGGTGTAATGCGCTTGTTGGCCAGCAGATGGCGAGCGCCCGGCGGGCTGGCTGCAGTGTCTGATGGACGCGTGCTGCGCTCCGGTGGACTTCAGCGTCCAGGGTGTGGCCATCTCCCTCCTCATGGACCTGGTGGGGCTCACCCAGTCCGTCGCCATGGTGACGGCCGAGCGGGTGGGCAGCGCCGAACCGGCCCCGCCCATGAGCCCCAGCCAGGGCCGCGTCGCCGTGGTGATAAGGCCGCCCCTCACGCAGGGCATCCTCAAGTACATTGCTGACAAGACCAACTTTTTTAAGGTGTGTGTGTGTGTGTGTGTGTGTGTGTGTGTGTGTGTGTGTTTCTTCCTTTCATGTCCTGTGCTGTTTTTATCATTGCTCTGTCAATTCCTAATCTTTTAACATCTTGAATAATTCCTACTGCCTCTCTCCTCAACTATCTACTTCCTTCCTTATTTCCCTCTACCTCTCTCTTTCTCTCCCTCTATCTTTCTCTCTCTCTGTCTTTCTCTCTCTCTCTCCCTTTTTGTCTTTTTCTCTCTACCTCTCTCTCTCTCTCTCTCTCTCTCTCTCTCTCTCTCTCTCTCTCTCTCTCTCCCCCCCCCCCCCCCCTCCTGTAGACTGTAGCTCTGATCCTGTGGGAGCAGTTGGGTGAGGGTACCCCTCAGCATCACCAGCGCAGCGTGGAGCTCTTCTACCAGCTGCACAACCTGGTGCCCTCCTCCAGCATCTGTGAGGACGTCATCAGCCAGCAGCTCATGCACAGAGACAAGGTAGCACACACACACACACACACACACACACACACACACACACACACACACACACACACACACAACTAACACACTCACACTGCAGACGCTGGCACAACTAACACTTCCAGACTATATGTATACATTTGTAGTATTTCTACCAAAACAATAACCATTGTTGTCCAGCTCAGCGTATATATACACACACATATAGACTCACAGATGTACTCGCACTCTCATGAAGGAACAGGATAAACACACACACACACATTGTGATCCGTTCCCATCTGTGTTTTGTGTTGTGTCAGAGGGTGCGTCTGGAGGCCCATGTCAAGTTCTCCGTGCTGTGGCACCTGACCAGGGACCTGAACATCACCAAGTCTTCCCCTTTCAACCGCACTTTTGACCGGTAGGTCTCCGCTACACTCTCCACTACAGGCTCCCCTGTTTAAAAACTCTGTTTAAAAAGCAGCGCAGTATTTTGAAGGCATTATTTTTTGTAAGTAAGCCTTTAAGTAAGTAAGCCTTGTAGGAGGATCTACTGCTCTTGATTCTCTCACTCTCTCTCATCCATCATATCTATTTCCTGATCCCCTTGCCTTTGTCTTCTGGCACTTGGTGGGGAGGGTGGGCAGATATATGAAATAGAAAGTGTGTTTTGTTCCTTTTCATCACTGTCTCTAGATTGGGATCTAATAGGATGTTTGCACTTTTGTCATGCATCGTGTATGTCAATGTGTTTGATAAAACAGGGTTAAATCTCTCTCCCTCTCCCTCTCCCTCTCTCTCCCTCTCTCTCTATCTCTCCTCTCCTCCGCCCCTGCGCAGCTCTCTGTTCATCATGCTGGACAGCCTGACGTTCTGGGACGGCTCGGCGAGCGCGGTGGGCCGGGCGTGGCTGGACCAGGTGCTGCAGCGTCACGACATCGCCCGCGTGCTGGAGCCCCTGCTGCTGCTGCTGCTGCACCCCAAGACGCACCGCGTGTCCATCCAGCGCGTCCAGGCCCAGCGCCACTGGGCACAGAACTTCCCCCAGCACGGCCCCGCCGAGCCGCCCGACCCAGAGCGAGACCCGTCCGAACCCATCTACATGAGGGACTCTGGCTTCTCTGATAGTAAGGCGGCTGGTTTTCACTGTTTTCACTGAGCTCCAAGGAGAGGTTGTGCATGTGTGTGTGTGTCAGTGTATTCACAAAGGTCCTCTCACACCAAGTCTGAATTTGTATTCACACGAAATCATGCTAGTAATGAAATGCATTAATTAAATGTTTTTAAAAATAAAATAAATTTGAGACTGAACAAATTACCTGCCTGATTTTGTGGGAATATTTGGTCTGAAAAGCTGGACTTCACACAGTACTTGATTCTATCTTTGAAATCAAATTCTGATTTTCAGTTGTTTTCCCTGATAAGATCCAGAGAAGGTTTGAGGGAGGCAGCATGGCTAGATTTTCAAAAATGTAACTGTATAGAAAGTGACTTGACATTGTTGACATTGACTCCACAGTTTCTTATATTGTTCATTCCTTTCCTGTCACACTCCCAGACTTCAGCCATGGCGACGGTGGGCAGGGCCGTGTCCATCTCCTCCCACTGGACGACATGGAGCCCTTCAGCCTGACGGTCAATCCCCTGAGCGACAGCCTGTCCCTGCTCAGCCTGAGCAGTGAGAACTTGCAGCTGTGTGGCGACTACGCGCCTCCAGACCAGCAGGGGGAGCCGGCCAGCTCCGACTCGTGCGGCTCCAACAACTCCACTGTCGACAACGGCAGCTTCGAGGAGCCCGAGGCGGAAGGAGAAGGTGGAGAAGGTGGCATTACGGAGAACGGGTGCGACTCTAGAGGAGAGCCAGCGGAGGGCGCAGGGGAGGATGAGGAGGCCGAGGCTGAGGCGGAGGTGGTGGTGATGGAGGAGGAGGAAGAGGAGGTCGTATCCACGGTGATGGCGGAGCTCCTGGACAGGGTGGTGCAGGCGGCGGTGGAGGAGAGCGGAGCGTTGGACACCCCGTCCCCCCCCGAGGCCTGGCCGCAGACGGACACGGACAGCGTCCACTCCTCGTCCTCCTCGTCCGCCTCCGTCATGGACACCCCCGCCGGTGCAGGCCAGCGGCCGGCCCTGGGTCCCTTCCCCGCCGGGTCCGCTCAGCACAGGACGCTGCCGGAGCTGGTGGCCGGGGGCACCCTGGGGTTCTTCTCCATGGCCGCCACCAACACCAGCTCCATCTCCGACGCCCCCACCCCCACGACCTCCTCCGTCGCCTCCGTCGCCTCCGTCACCCCCCTCCTCCCCGCCTCCGTGGCCCGGCCCAGGGCGGAGGAGCACCGCGAGGGCATCACGCGCCACAGCTCGTCGCCCTCCATCGTCACGCTGCCCGACAGCAGCTGCAGCAGCAGCGGCGTGGGCGTGGGCGTGGGCGGCGGCAGCACCACCACGGTCAGCGTGGCGGGCAGCAGCGTCGGGGGCTCGTCCACCGACCTCAGCGTCCTGCTCCACGCCGACGACCCGCAGGCGCGCAAGCGCAGCCACAGCAGCACGCAGCTCAGCCTCAAGGGCAAGATCATGGAGCGGCTGGCCGCCAACGACAAGTCGCCCGGCGCCAAGCCCAAGGTGAGAGGAAGTGGAATTGATCATTGTGTCCAATATTCTAATATGAGGTTTAATGTTCTGCTTTAGGCCCAATATTCCAATGCGTGGTACGAAAGTTAACATAATTTCCCGACTATTAGCCGCTGCTTATACATTGATTTTGCAAGATTTCTTAAATTATGAGGTTTATACACGGGGACAGTTGTTATGCTATTAATATGGTTTTGTTTCTTTTATAGTTGCATAAAACACTGCTCTGCGGCTTATACTGTACACAATGTGGCTTATATACAGGAAATTACTGTAAATAGGCAGTGGCAGAGTAATTGTGGCTGTTTGAGTCAACAGCCATTGATTAGGGTGGACTGGATGTCTCCTGACTTTGCCACTATTATTGTACAGTATGATTATCTCTCCTTTGCTGTTGGGACCCTGGATCATTTTGTATCAAATCAGACTCATATTCTGGAGTATACTGTGCTTCGTGTGTGCCTCTCTCCTGTATATACAGCTGTATTAAACCCTGTATCTTGATTTGTACTTCTTCGTGACTGGATCTCGTGTTTGTTTTTTTTTTTACCAACAAAGGTCAAGAAGGCCAAGCGCAAGGAGGAGGAGCGCCGCCGACAACAACAACAACAACAACAACAGCAGCTTCTCCAGAGTGGACGCAGCCGGCCGCCTAGCATCTTCTTCGGAGACAGCCTGGACCTGGAGAACTGGTACAGCTGCGGCGAGGGCGAGGTGTCCGAGATCGAGAGCGACGCGGGCTCCCCCAGCGGAGGAGGAGGAGGCGCAGACTCAGGAGGAGGTGCAGGGTCGAAGCAGCGCCTGTCCTCCTCCTCCACCTCCCCGGCGCCGCCGCGCTTCAACATCCACCCGCTGTACCAGCACGTGCTGCTGTACCTGCAGCTGTACGACTCGTCGCGCACGCTCCACGCGCTCTCGGCCGTGGCGGCCATGCTGCGGGCCTCGCCGGCCGCCTTCGTCCAGGCCATCGCCACCACCGGCGTCACGCACACACACACGCCGCAGCTCTCGCTGCTTCAGAACCTGCTCGCCCGCCACCGCGTCTCCGTCATGGGCAAGGACTTCTACTGCCCCATCCCCCAGCAGGACGCCCACGCCGCCCACCCCTTCCGCGGCGCCATGTTCCTGGAGGTTAGTTAGATAGTTAGTTAGTTAGTTAGATAGTTAGATAGTTAGATAGTTAGTTAGTTAGATAGTTAGATAGTTAGATAGTTAGTTAGATAGTTAGATAGTTAGTTAGTTAGTTAGTTAGATAGTTAGATAGTTAGATAGTTAGATAGTTAGTTAGATAGTTAGATAGTTAGTTAGTTAGTTAGTTAGATAGTTAGTTAGATAGTTAGATAGTTAGTTAGTTAGTTAGATAGTTAGATAGTTAGTTAGTTAGATAGTTAGATAGATAGTTAGATAGTTAGTTAGTTAGTTAGATAGTTACATAGTTAGATAGTTAGTTAGTTAGATAGTTAGATAGTTAGTTAGTTAGTTAGATAGTTAGATAGTTAGTTAGTTAGTTACTTAGTTAGATAGTTAGATAGTTAGTTAGTTAGTTAGTTAGTTAGTTAGTTAGTTAGATAGTTAGTTAGTTAGTTAGTTAGTTAGTTAGATAGTTAGATAGTTAGTTAGTTAGTTAGTTAGTTAGTTAGTTAGTTAGTTACTTAGTTAGATAGTTAGATAGTTAGATAGTTAGATAGTTAGTTAGTTGGCTAGATAGTTAGCACGTGCTAAATAAACGCTTGGGAGCGCATTCTGTTGTTTTTTGATCTTATTACATGAACGACACATGCAGTGACCTTGTTGTTTAGTTCTTGTAAATGATTATTTTGGTGGCAGTATTGTGAATCTGAGCGAGTGTGTGTTTGTTACAGGTGGTGCTGTCGCTGTGCCTGTACTTCCTGCGGAGCTACTACGCGGCGCACGTGGCGGCGGCCGCCCAGGACCTGGCGGGCAACCGCGCCATGCAGCTGACCAGCGTGGAGGTGCTGACGCTGCTGTTCGGCGAGCTGGCCAAGGTCATCGGCGGCTCCGCCAAGGGCTTCGCCAGCTTCATCAGCGACGTGCTGTCCAAGTGCAAAGTGCAGAAGGTGAGGAGTTGGTGCGGAGTAGCAATCAAGGGCCTTAAAAATGCGTGTGTGTGTGTGAGTGAGTGGGTGGGGGGGCGGGGGCTGTGTGTGAGTGAGTGTGTGTGTTTGGTTTGAGGGGTACAGAGAGGGGTACACTGAGTATCAATCAGGGCCTTGAACACTCGTGTGTGTGTGTGTGTGAGAGTGTGTTTGTGTGTGTGTGTTTGTGTGTTGGGGTACACTGAGTATCAATCAGGCCTAAACCACTCTGCGGTGTCTCTTTAGAGGTACGCCTCTCAGTCGCTGGCCAAGTCCAGAGGGTGAAAGCAGCGTCTGTATATTAATGGGATTCTGAAGTCCTTGTACACTTTCTCTTCAAAGTCACAGCACTCCACAGAGGCATCTTGCAATAGCACTCTTCTTGTACCTCATGCTGCTCCAATTATGTTAATGAGTACCGTAGTCCTATTATTGTGTTAAAATTGAGCTACATGAATTGTGTTTTTGTCAGCATTTATCATCTATCCGATGTGATTAAATAAACTCCAACTTATGTTTGTCCTGGTGACCGATGTGTCTAGACTGTCAGGTCCATGGGATGCATAAATGTATTGAAGCATATGCTAAAGATGGTTATATCCTCCATGTAATAGACGATGAAACCAGTGAGAATAAAAAAAATAAATAAATAAATAAAAAATGAAATTGAATTAAATTAAAATGAATTAAAAACTGACATATATGATATACTGTATATGATGAAGGTAGATATGTAAATAATAGTAAATGTTGTTGTGTGTGTGTGTGTGCCTCTCTCAGGTGGTGCTGCACTGCCTCCTCTCGTCCATCTTCAGCGCCCAGAAGTGGCACGAGCAGCGCTGCGGCGGCGGTGCCAACGTGGCGGCGGTGGAGGAGGGCCTGTCGGAGGACAGCGTCATCAACCTGTCCGAGGAGCAGCTGGACGGGTGCAGCGCGCTCCAGTCCCAGCTGCTGCGCCTCCTGCAGAGCCTGGTGGTGCTGGAGCACCGCGTGCTCACGCCCTCCGAGGACGGAGCCGACGGAGGCGTGGGGGGCGTGGGCGTGCCCGGGGCGGGCGGCGGCGGCGGAGGAGGAGGAGGAGGGGTGGTGGGTGGCGTGGGTGCTAGCGGCGGAGGTGGCGTTTCGGGCGCCGGGGGCGCGTTCGAGCTGCTCGGGGGCGAGGTAAGATAAGAGAAGATAAGATAAGAATAGGCGCGGTCGACTTCATGTAGCCGACTAGCCGTCTTAGGACGACGGGAGACGAGACTATTTCTGACATTCTGATACGTTTTCAAACATGACGTATGTACAATTCCGGTTTGAAAGACGTATCAGAAAGTCATAAATAGTCTCGTCTGCGGTCATCTTAAGACGGCTACATGAAGTCGAATGCGCCTATTAACTTTATTGTCCCAGAAGGGAAATCTTGGGTCTTGGGCATTACAGTGCTGCATACAACTGCTTATCATAATTTAAACAAAACCGCCAACTCACGCCTACCAGGTGGAGCACGTGAGCCCGCAGCAGCCCTTCACGTCGCTGCAGTACCTGCACGGGCAGCCCATCACGGCGCAGGGCATGTTCCTGTGCGCGGTCATCCGCGCGCTGCACCAGAACCACGCCTGCAAGATGCACCCGCAGTGGATCGGCCTCATCACCGCCACGCTGCCCTACATGGGCAAGGTGCTGCGCCGCGTCGTGGCCTCCGTCACCCTGCAGCTCTGCCGTAACCTCGACAACCTCATCCAGCAGTACCGCTACGAGACCGGACTCACCGACACCAGGTACCAGCAGCCTGACCGAAACCTACACCACACGCTACACACACACCACATACACACCAGGTGCCAGCAACCAACAACCCTACACCACACGCTACACACACCACATACACACCAGGTGCCAGCAACCAAACCTACACCACACCACACACCTGTATTAAGTACCAGCAACCAAAGCTACACCACTCACCACACACCTACACACACACCAGGGACCAGCAGCCAAACCTAAACCTACACCACACACTACTCACCGACACCGACACCAGGTACCAGCAGCCAAACCTGCACCACACGCTACACAGCTGCATCAGGTACCAGGTTCCAGCAACCAAATCTCCACCACACACCACACAACTACATACATAAGCCCAATATTGGTGGATCCCATTACCAAAAACATATGGAGTCAACTGTAACCTCTCGCTGTAGTAGTTTCCACTGTTCTGGGAAGGTGAATGATTTTTGGATGTGTACAGTATCTATATTTGGGAGGTCAGGTGCTGTCAGGTGGGACGAGAAGCCCTGGCTCGCAATCTCCGTTAGTCCATCAGGGCATTAAGAGTCCTGAGTTTGGACAACGCTTTTTTTTCCAAAGCAACTTGGAGAGCATATGAAAGGGAATACATACATAAGGAGACATACTGTAGCTGCAGCACGAGTAGCTCTGGCCTAAAACATACTGGTTACTGTACGTCTGATATGTTGATGTGTATGGTTTAATGAGGGAAGTCCATCAATAAAACATTGCCACTAGATGGCACTCTAAGACCACAGATTTAACGGCAGCCACCTTCTGTGAACATTTGTGGTCAAAAATAGACTTGCATGAATGCACACATTACGCATATCTGTATGGTGCTGTCATGCAGCATTAATGTAGCTCTCTGCCTGCATGTGTGCTTGTAAATGTGTCGTTGATGTATGTGTGTGTGTGTGTGTGTGTGACGTGTGTGTGTGTGTGCGCGCACGCACGCTTATTTGGGATGTGTGTGGGCGGAATGATGAGATTGAATACACACTGTACGTTGGCTGTGTGTATGGTGTGTGTGTATGTGTGCACATATTTATGTATGTGTCCTTTCATGGCTGGCTGTGTGTGTGTGTGTGTGTGTGTGTGTGTGTGCACGTGCATATGCAGACCCCAATGGATGGCTTCGTGCATCCCCCCTGACCTGATTCTTACTGTTCTGGAGGGAGTGACGGCCATCATCCACTACTGCCTGCTGGACCCAGCATCTCAATATCACCAGGTGGGGGCGATAGAGAACTACTAAAAAATCACCTCAGTGTTACAGTGTCCCTTACAGTCATTGTAGATGTGCAGTAGCACACAGATTTCTTATCAAAAGCTCGGCTCTCTCTCTGACATGCCCTTCTGCTGTGTATAGTTGAATGTCGTCTAAATGCTAAATACTTCCTGCTTGTCTTCTTGTGTGTGTGTGTGTCTGTGTGTGTCGGTTTGTGTGATTGTATCTGTTGATGTTTGTGTGTGTGTGTGTGTGTGTGTGATTGTGTCTGTGTATGTCTATCTGTGTGTGTTTGTGTGTGTGTGTGTGTGTGTGTGATTGTTTGTGTGTCTATCTGTATGTGTGTGTGTGTGTGTGTCTATTTGTGTGTGTGTGTGTGTGTGTGTGTGTGTGTGTGTGTGTGATTGTGTCTGTGTGTGTCTCTGTGTGTGTGTGTGTGTGTGTGTGTGTGTGTGTGTGTGTGTGTGTGTGTGTGTGTGTGTGTGTGTGTGTGTGTCTGTGTGCGTGTGTGTGTGTGTGTGATTGCGCGATTGCGTGCGCTCTAGCTCCAAGTGAGTGTGAACCAGAAGCACCTGGCGGAGGCTCGCGCGGGCATCCTGTCCATCCTGCACACCATCATGTCGTCGGTGACGCTGCTGTGGAGCGTGCTCTACCTGGTGGACAGCTCCGACCGGCCCGCCTCCGCCTCCGCCTGCTACAGCTCCAACATCAACCTCGGCTCCACCAAGGTACACACACACACACACACACACACACACGCTGAGACATGCACACACTTATACACTCATACATACACCCACACACACACACACACACACACACACACCACACTTAGACATACACATACACACACACACACACACACACACACACACACACACACTGAGACATACACACACTTACAGTACTCATTCAAGCGTCTTTGGGTACCTAGAGAAACGCTATATAAAATCTATGTATTATTATTAAACACTCATACATACACACACACACACATACTCTCTCACCTACATACACACACATAGACACTACACTCACACCCATACATGCAGTACATCCTGAGGTTTGGTGCCTTGCTGGTTTGTTGTTTGTTTTGACGTCTGGCGCCCCCTTTCTGTGTGGTGGTAGAACCTGCGGCAACAGATCCTGGAGCTCCTGGGCCCCATCTCCATGAACCACGGGGCCCACTTCATGGCTGCCATCGCCTACGTGTGGAACGAGAGGAAACAGGTCAAGAGCTCCGCCAGGAACAAGGTACACCTCCAACAACTGTTGCCTCTGATGTTGTGTGTGTGTGTGTGTGTGTGTGTGTGTGTGAGAGAGAGAGAGTGTTTACAGGCAAATGCTTTAATTGCACAGCAGTTTTTATACTTAGTGTCCATTGTGTGTCCACACTTAGTGTGACAATCATTTGCCTATAAGCTGTATGTGAGAGTATTTGTGAAAATGTGAGTGTGTAACTGTACATGTTTGTCTTGATTGTGTGTGTGTGTGTGTGTGTGTGTGTGTGTGTGTGTGTGTGTGTGTGTGTGTGTGTGTGTGTGTGTGTGTGTGTGTGTGTGTGTGTGTGTGTGTGTGTGTGTGTGTGTGTGTGTGTGTGTGTGTGTGTGTGTGTGAAACTGTATATTTGTAATCATATGTTTGTGTGAATGTGTGTTTAATTTATTTGTTAAATGCATTTGCTTATTTTGTGTGTGTGTGTGTGTGTGTGTGTGTGTGTTCAGGTGATCCCCGTGGCGTGTGAGGAGCAGCTGCTGCTGGTGGAGCTGGTGCGGTCAGTGAGCGCCATGCGAACGGAGACGGTCATCCAGACGGTCAAGGAGGTGCTCAAGCAGCCGCCCGCCATCGCCAAGGAGAAGGTAGCCTGGCCCGGCCGACTGCACCTCCTGGTGCACTCCAAACTTAAACACTCTTCACACGACGACGCTCTGCTTTTCTATGTCTTGATGCGCTTATACTGTAGCCTGGCTCCGCCTTCCTACGTACTTCCGCTCAGTTCTCATTTCCCTTCACTACGTAGTCTGGATCTGCGGACAAAAATGTGCATATCCAATCAGCGAACAGAGGGAGTAGCTGAGAAGGATGACGTTGATGTCGTGCGCTAGTTGGAGCATGTCACGTCACGACCAAACGTTAGCAATTGGTTATGATCTGATCTAGATCTGAGTGGCTCTGGGCAGATCTAATTGTCAATAGTGTCCGCATTCACACTTGGCAATGGAAAATGACTAGACTCTGTACATTATGAATGTACGAGGGTATGGTAGGACCAGGCTACTTATACTGAGCCAGTCAACTAAAAACACTTTCACTTTCACTATGCTTTTCTCTCATTTGTTTATTTGTTTATATGTTATTCGCTGAATTTCCAAGTGGGTTTGGATAGATGTGCCTGCCAGATCACTAAATCAAAATGTCCAACATTGCCACGATTTTATGATTTATGAGATGGAATGCAGATGGTTCTGTATGGGAAGGAAAAATGGTTCTGTCCCTGTTCAATGGCAAGGACCTTGTTTTATACAATGGTGTGAGCCTTAATCTATGTAATTAATTATGTGTAATGGACATTTTGAGACTTTGGCTTTTGTCCATCTCCAACATTAGCTGTGCAGCCTAATTAATGAGGTGTCGCTGCGAGAGATGGAAGTCGTAGCCTTTGGACAAGTCGAGTTTTTCCAGAGCTTTTCAGGCACAGACAGACTCCCATTCAGCGTAGACAAAGACTTTCTTTCAGCCTTTTAATAGTTTAACAGTTACAAATGTGCACTGAAGTTCTCAGGCATTTTGAAGTGAAGGTAATGGATGCATTTCTTAACCTGTCTGCTGCGTAGCCATGGTGAAAAATCAACACGTTTGGAAGCAAACAAAGCTTGTGTTTTTTATCCACTCGCTCCTTCTAAACAAATGCTGCGTAATGGCCTGATGCTTGTCTGCCTTCAGCCTTCTTAAGTTTGGACTGATGGTGCAGCCTAATGCTGATGTATTTGTGCCATGATGTCACTGTTGTTTATCGACCCAACGCTCCTCTCCTCTTCTCTCATCTCAGAAACATCTCTCTCTCGAAGTGTGTATGCTCCAGTTCTTCTACGCCTATGTGCAGAGGTAAGCAGATCTTGTCTCTGCCTGCACCATAATGACGTGTGTCTGTGTCTGTGTCTGTGTCTGTGTCTGGGTCTGTGTCTGTGTCTGTGTCTGTGTCTGTGTCTGTGTCTGTGTCTGTGTTTGTGTCTGTGTGTGTTTATACTGTGTGTGCTTGTGACATCATGGTGTGTTTGTGTGTTTGTGTGTGTGTGTTTATACTGTGTTTGTGACATCACTGTGTGTGTGTCCTGCAGAATCCCCGTGTCCAGTCTGGTGGACAGCTGGCCGTCTCTTCTGGCTCTGCTGAAGGACTCGGTGCAGCTCGGCCTCCCCGCTCCAGGACAGTTCCTCATCCTGGGGTCAGTTCCCCCACTCACCCTCTCAATCTCAAACCCATTCACCCTCTCACTCACCCTCTCAATCTCAAACCCATTCACCCTCTCACTCACCCTCTCACTCACCCTCTCAATCAAACCCACTCACCCTCTCACTCAAACCCACTCACCCACTCACCCTCTCACTCACCCTCTCAATCTCAAACCCATTCACCCTCTCACTCACCCTCTCACTCAAACTCACTCACCCTCTCACTCAAACTCACTCACCCACTCACCCTCTCACTCAAACCCTCTCACTCAAACCCTCTTCACTCTCAATCTCAGTCTCATACTTGCTCTCTATCTCAAACCCATTCACCCTCTCACTCAAACCCTCTCACCCTCTCATTCAACGCACTCGCTCTCCCTCACCCTCTCGGTCTCCCTCTCACTCTCACTGAGCTTTATTCTAAATTAAGATGAAAATAATAACATAGTTATATAACACTGTACACCCTTTCACTCATGCAGAATCTCATTTCCGTGTAAGAATAGATGTGATAATGTCTAGTTGGAATGCACTGGCATGGTGTTTAATGTTGTCAGGGTTCCCATTGGTCATGGAAAATCAGGGGAAAGTCACGGAATATTAGATTTGACTTAAGTAGGATTCAGACCAAAGACTCCCGACGAGCCGCGACGTTCTAAAACCTTGCGACTGCGACTCAACATGTTGAATGCTCTGCGACGGCTTGCAACTACGTGCAACTTCTAATTCACACTGCTGCAACTCGGTCTCGTCGCGTCAGGAATCTTTGGTGTGAATTGGGCTTTAGTGTGGGAGCCCAGTGTTGTGGATAGGGTCATTCCACCTCAATTCAACGGATTTTAGAGAAAATTTCTGCTTGACCATCTCAGATTTGCTTCAAACTTTTACCATCTAAAGAGTAACCATTTAAACTAACTTAGCCAAAATATTAGATCGGTATACCTAATACATCCAGAGAAAAACATTTTTGAACATGGTACCCCCCTTCTGATTTTTGGCACATTGGCGCCCTCATCTAAATCTGCAGCAAAGTTCAGATGTCATTATCTCAAAAAGTGTTCAAGCTAAAAGACTTCAAATTTTCTGTGAATAATGATTGCTACCTATAGATTCCACATATTCATTCCCAAGTCGTATGTGTTGACACTGACTGTGTTTCAATCTTGTGAAATCAGAAGAAAAATGGCAGATTTCTTTCACACCCCCACATTGGGTGCCCCATTACACAATTTGTAAACAAAATGTTTGGCAAATGGTTATGTCTCTCTACAGAAGTGTTTAAGCTGTCTTTGAAAAAGTAATGAAGAGGTGTCTATATTGCTTTTTTGTTGGAGGTATTGTAACACAAAACTGAAAAACAATCAATTTGGATAATATTGTATCTCCCCATTACAGAGGTATGACAAGCTATATCAATGAATTGAACACATCTCCAGAAAGAGTATGGAATGGGCTTTCAGACTGTGAAATTTCAAGATGGTATTATGGCTATGGTTATTGAAATGTTATTTTTGAAATATTGGTCTACTATAACAACACATTGCTGATATCCATGAACAGTGACATCTAGTGGCATTAAATAGTGACAGCAGCAATTTATTTCGGAAATACAGGAAATGTTTTATTAGTTCATCACTCAGCAAGTAAATGAAAATATAAATGTTTAACAGTATGAGACATAAACATCTGATAACTTAGGAATAAGACAAGGATTATGAAATCATTAAATAATAGCACAAAAAAGCAACGCTAATTGTTGTAATAGACCAATATTTAAAAAAATGTTTTTTAATAACTGCAGCCATAATACCATCTTGAAATTTCACAGTCTGAAAGCCCATTCCATACTCTTTCTGGAGATGTGTTCAATTCATTGGTATAGCGTGTCATACCTCTGTAATGGGGAGATACAATATCATCCAAATTGATTATTTTTCAGTTTTGTGTTACAATACTTCTAACAAAAAAGCAATATAGACACCTCTTAATTACTTTTTCAAAGACAGCTTAAACACTTCTGTAGAGAGATATAACCATTTGTCAAACATTTTGTTTACAAATTGTGTAATGGAGCACCCAATGTGGGGGTTGAAAAAAAATCTGCCATTTTTCTTCTGATTTCACAAGATTGAAACACAGTCAGTATCAATACATACAGCCTATGAATGAATATGTGGAATCTATAGGTAGCAATCATTATTCCCAGAACATTTGAAGTCTTTAGTTTGAACGCTTTTTGAGATAATGACATCTGAACGTTGCTGCAGATGTAGATGAGGGCGCCAATGTGCCAAAAATCAGAAGGGGGGTACCATGTTCAAAAATGTTTTTCTCTGGATGTATTAGGTATACCAATCTAATATTTTGGCTAAGTCAGTTTAAATGGTTACTCTTCAGGTGGTAAAATTTTGAAGGAAATCTGAGATGGTCAAGCAGAAGGCATTTGTTGAATTGAGGTGGAATGACCCGATATAGTGTTATTTGATGCTAAAACCCCTGCTGATGGATGAAATATGAGTGATGTGTAATATGGATGCATAATGTATAGGTTGATACTATGTCTCATTAATGTGTATATACTGTATGTTGTAATGAGCTGATGCATTGTTGTGTGCAGGGTCTTGAATGAGTTCATCCTGAAGAATCCCAACCTGGAGAGCAAGAAGGACCAGAGGGAGTTGCAGGTGAGTGGGCCAGTGCATTTTAATGGCAAAGCAACCAGGCCAGAAGCTTCGTTGTTTTGTAATGTGCATCACATGTGTTGTTATGCCTTGCTTGTGATCATGACACTCCATTAGCATGCTACATGATACTTTGTGTGAATAGCTTGTAAAAGACTGACCACTCTCTGATGCGGTGTTCAGGACGTGACCCATAAGATCGTGGAGGCCATCGGAACCATCGCCGGCTCGTCCCTGGAGCAGACCACCTGGCTGCGGAGGAACCTGGAGGTCAAACCCTCGCCTCAGATCGTAGTGGACGGGTCCAGCCTGGAGGCTGATGTGGAAGGTGTGTGTGTTTCTGCCCCCGCCTGTGTGTGATGAGCTTTTTGTGTGTGATGTGTGTGTATTTTTAGGGTGCACTGGTATTGGGATGTGCGTTGTCTTTGTTGGCTAATTTCATTTTGATAGCGCATGTTACTGTAGCTATTGTGCATGTGTGTGACATTTGTGTAGACATTTCACATGTCTTTATATGCCACAGTGATGTCTGCATGCTGTGTTGTCTCACTAATTGTGTGTGTGTGTGTGTGTGTGTGTATGTGTGTCTGTGTGTCTGTGTGTCTGTGTGTATATGTGTGTGTGTGTGTGTGTGTGTGTGTGTGTGTGTGTGTGTTTGCAGATCTCATGCTCACAGTGATGGAGGCTTCCAGCTTCACTCCATCTGTGTACAGCGTTCACGCCCTCACACTGCTGGCTGAGGTAAACACGCCTGAACGTGCCCAAAACACAGCACTGCGCAGCACCTAACAGTACATGTGATCGTCCCGAACATGCCCGCGTTCCCACTCTAGTGCTCTGTAAGATTGGTTCTCCTGAAATTGAAGTGCCAATGATCTAACCAGGTTAAATACCATAGCAAATCATAGCAAAGCCTGGCTTATGAGACACCGTACCTCGTTAACTCACTAATAGCGTTTTGTAGTAAAACAAACCCCTCAGAACACAATGTCCATTGTCACAATGTCTCAATCTGAGCACTCGCCACCAATAGTGCACTGCTCACTTAAACACTCCCTGCTGCGTCTTCTCACCAATTTGTGTTTGTGTAATTCAGTAAAGTAATGGACTGGAGAGACCCAAGATGGAGTCGGATCTTTATCCATTCCACAGTTGTTTTGGCTTCTGCTCTTGCCTTAAGTTGTGTGTGTGTGTGTGTGTGTGTGTGTGTGTGTGTGTGTGTGTGTGTGTGTGTGTGTGTGTGTGTGTGTGTGTGTGTGTGTGTGTGTGTGTGTGTGTGTGTGTGTGTGTGTGTGTGTGTGTGTGTGTGTGTGTGTGTGTGTGTGTGTGTGGGTGGTGTGTGGTGTGTGTGTGGTGTGTGTGTGGTGTGTGTGGTGTGTGTGGTGTGTGCTAGGTGCTGGCCCATCTTCTGGATATGGTATTCTATAGTGATGAAAAGGAGAGGGTCATTCCCCTGCTAAC
>NC_084999.1:7472792-7482792 GCF_963854185.1 Sardina pilchardus | reverse complement strand
GTGTGCGTGTTGTGCGTGTTGTGCGTGTTGTGCGTGTGTGTGTGTGTGTGTGTGTGTGTGTGTCTGTTTCTCTGTCCACTCTGCAGGTACCGCTGGGCCTTTGTCCCGGAGGCGTCGGACGACTCTGGGCTGGAGGTGCGGAGGCAGGGCACGCACCAGAGGGAGTTCAAGCCTTACGTGGTGCGCCTGGCCAAACTGCTGAGGAAACGCGCTAAGGTGACCCTGACTTGCTTGCGCTTATCAAGTCCATTTGTGACCCTGCAAAGTAAAATCAGTCGCTTGTCGCACGATACTATTTTTGATAAAAAATCCGCAATAGACAAACTTCCGGGTTAAAATGTTGAATTTCACATTTTCTCTCAATTGGTCTAATAGTATTTTTTTTCAGTCAGCATGTCTAATAATGACTCCCTGGTGTTTCACTCTTTATGCTCCCCCTGTGCAGAAGAACCCAGAGGAGGACTGTTCCACGCGCACGCTGACCTGGGAGCCGGGCCACCTGATGCTGACGCTGTACGTGATCCGCAGCATGGAGCAGCTGCTGCCGTTCTTCAACCTGCTCAGCCAGGTGTTCAACAGCAAGGCCAGCAGCCGCTGCGGCCGCCCCTCCCACAGCCCCGCGCCCGCCGGCAGCCCCTTCCCCGGCAAGGACGGCAAGCTGGAGAGCCAAAAAGTCTTCTGGAGCCGCGCGCGGCAGAACATCGAGGAGATGGTGGAGAAGGACTTCCTGGAGGGCCTGATCAAGACGTGACCTGATCTTATCGAAACGTGACCACTGGAAAAAAAAAGAGACTAACGTGACAAGGGACAAGCTGTACAGATTACTCAAACCTCAGACTTGCAAGGGAAAAAAAATGGACAAAGGACAAAACGTGATAGGGATTTCGAAAATAAAAATAAATATTAATAATGACATTTGTACATTTTTTTGTTTGTTTTTGTATTTATAATGACTTGTAATTTGTTTCCTTTTTTATTTTCTGAAGCGACACTATTTAACTTAAATGACTTTGTTTCTACGTTGTGGAGCTGCTTTGACTACACTAAACTTGAGCGATTTGTGAGCCCTGGGGGACAGTGGAGATTCCGTGTGCCATTCCATATCGTTGTGGTGTATTTCAATTATGACAAACCAACCAGAACTTCAAAATCAAATCAACACATGAATTGTTAACATTTCAGTGTGTATCCAGTAACATAGACAGTAAGTAGCCTGATAATCCTGCCACGGAATTGCACATCGTGTGTGGAAATATACCATATCATTCCTAACCAAAATGTCATCGATAACTCATTTCAGTGTCTGAATTTATCACTGTTGCAATAGATTTTTTTGCTGTAGGGGGTTTGATTTCCTCCAGAGCATGGGGAAGGGCAAATGTTAACATAATGATTATGACCCTTTAGATTCCCAGAGCTGCTCATCAGGCCATGATGCTGACATGTTTTTGATGTGTATTGAAAGATCTTGTGTGGCTTGGAATAAAATAATGATTGAAAAACAAGGTTGTTATAGAGGAATTGCATTATATATTCACTTTTGGTATTTTTTCCGGTATGAGGGACAAGAGTTGGTGGGGTTTTTTTATTTCTTATTTTATGAGAACGCTGTCATGTATAATCAAGAAGTATATGATCTTGGACCACAGCTATCTTCCACATCATATTGAATCATCACGAGATTTGGACTTCCATTATTTCATGATATTGGATTAAACCGGTATGGTCAAAGAGGAGTAATGCACATTAGCTTTTCTGGGCAATGTGCAACTAAAAGCACTCAACAAGGTGCACATATCTGCAATATAACAACGAGCATGTATTTGTGCGCCTACCAGAAAAATACTAGACAGAACTGCTTTTCCCGTACAATTTTTGTTAATCTCCCGTGCATTTAAACCCCTTCGATTTATCCTGTAATACATAAGTTTGTCCTCGGACACACTGACTAGCTTTCTACATAGCTTTCATCTTTGTGCTTTGTGTAATGGTTGAGAATTACGTAACAGACTGATATTGCTGTCATTAACCTGCTGGTTTTACAGAATGTGGCTGATACTGTAGTTTGGGAGTGGCTGTGCGGTGTGACATGTCCCTCTCTTTTTTCAGGTTAGTGGGTCTGCAGAGGTATCCTTTTGGAAAGAAAGGGATGCTACCGGTCATTAACGACGCGTCACCTGACTCGGATGAGTGGGAGGAGTGCTATGCCAAATAAATAAATAAATATATATCCTAGGAAGGCAATCTCATCAGTTCACCATCTTCCATCTCCTTACTTTCAGGCGTAGCCTGTCGTTAAGAGTGGAAAAGGGGTGAGAGGGGGGAAAAGCTATATTGCTTTTTAATAGCCTACCCGGAGATGAAGAGGATAGCCCGAAATTTGACAACTCAGGAAATTCTGCGCTGAAGACTGGGTTCGTCGTGGAGATTAAATCCTTCAACGGGAGGAGAGAAGGGCATCGACTGGTCCAGCATCCCACAGCCAGCCGTCATTCTCCAGGCTGAGGCAGCTAGTAACCTATCTTGGCTTAGCTAGAAATATTGTGAGAGATTCTCGAAACGACGATTCTTCATACCAATCTTTCTGTTCAAAGCCACTGATGAGACCAAAAAACGATTTCTAGAGCTTCGTTTTGAGAACATTAGACCCACATCTCTTTAAGCTCCCGCTGTACGATATCGCATGTGGATACCGAATGCTTTACCGAATGATTTATGAGCGGTAGATATTAGCTTTTGATATATTTTGATACATATTGCGGGTTACTGAAAAGGCTGTCGGTCAAACACGCTCTCACTGCCAGCTTGGACTGTAGATGGAAGCACGTCGCAGCCTTGCTTGTTTTGCACGTCGAAGCCTTATTATCCTGCTCGAACTGTTCTAGGTTTAGAGAAATAATTTCAAAACGTCTTGGTCGTGACTTTATCGCGGACATCATCAGGGGCATCGCCAACAGGAACTTGAGATAAAGTTGTGGAATATACTTTATTGCGGAGGGGCAACATCGCTGTTTAATTCACTGAGCATCGACGTTCCAGTGAAAAGATGTCGGGGCAGACTCTGACGGATCGCATCGCCGCGGCGCAGTACAGCTTGACGGGGTCGGAAGTGGCCAGAGCTTGCTGCAAAGCTACCACCCACGAGGTGATGGCTCCGAAGAAGAAACACCTGGAATGTAAGTGTTCCGTCCGTGGGTTGGGTCAGAGGAATACCGTGTAGGCTATTGTGTGTGTGTGTGTGTGTGTGTGTGTGTGTGTGTGTGTGTGTGTGTGTGTGTGTGTGTGTGTGTGTGTGTGTGTGTGAGAGAGAAAGAGAGAGAGAGAGAGAGAGAGAGAGAGAGGGAGAGAGAGAGAGAGACAGAGAGAGACAGAGAGAGAGGGAGAGAGAGAGAGGGATCAATTGATTGCAGACTAAGCCATGTGTGTGTGTGTGTGTGTGTGTGTGTGTGTGTGTGTGTGTGTGTGTGTGTGTGTGTGTGTTCTTCATCCAGCAGTTTCATTCAGCATAGTCAGATCCTATAGACATCAACGATATATACTCCACTTACAGTTCATCTTACCTCCTAAAGACAAGCACCATTACTGAGATACCAGTTTCTGTGTGTGTGTGTGTGTGTGTGTGTGTGTGTGTGTGTGTGTGTGTGTGTGTGTGTGTGTGTGTGTGTGTGTGTAATACAGTATCATCAACTCTGGCCCACACCAGGGCTACTGTCTGTTTAATGTCACGAGTAGCCTAGGCCATTGCTTTGGAGGCCATGACAACATGGCCGCCCTGGAGTCCCAGCTTGTGGGATGGGGGCTAGAGAAGCCTGCTGGGCTGGGGGAGGAGAGGCCTGGCTGGGCAGAGGCGGGAGGAGAGGAGAGCCCCCTTTAAGCAGGCTCTCCCAAGCTGGAGATTAGCCCTCATCCTTTGTCCTCAATGGAACTTTCACTCAACATCAAAACATCACCCCTCCCCTTCCCCTCTGACACCAGGCCTGCCTCCAACTGAACAACATGACAACCTCTTATATAGGTCAGTGGCGGCTCATGTCACACCTTCGTCATAACTGAAGCTGAATGGATGTTTTGCCTTGACTTCCTGTCTCTATGCTAGAAGAAGGCTAAGAACAAGTGACTCCTTCTTTTATATATGTTTTCATCAGGGCATCAGGGCAAGGAAGGAAGTGTATTGGAAGGCTAGATTACCGTAATTTCCTTACTATAAGCCACGTCTTATTGATTTTGCTAAATTTCTTCACCTATGAGGTTAATACACGGGACAGCTAGTATAATATGGTTTTGTTTCTTTTAACTTGCATAAAACACTGTCCTGTGGCTTATACACAATGCGGCTAATACACAGGAAAATACTGCGGATCTACTTGAAGATGAGGTGATAAGTGAAGGGTCAGGGGTGCCTGAGGGGTAGCAGCCTGCACATCAGCTCTCCCTGGGCTGATCAATTATGGATTTGTAATATATCGCCTGACAGGTTAATGGTAGTGTGGTGCACCACATGGTAAATAAACATACCATTAGCATCCCTTACCTAGTGATGCAAATCTGCACAGGTGCTTTCAAACAAACCTCCCCAAGGTTTTCCCCAAACCCAGCAGAATGCTTCTCTCTTCCTCTCCCAAAGGGATGATGTGTTCGATGTTGTTTGTCTGTCTGTCTGTCTGTCGACAGGATTATCCAAAAACTGCCCGGCTGATTGGAAAGAAACTGTGTGGACAGATGTAGTGCGGACTAACCCATCGATCCCAGAAAATTATATGGTGGATTCGACCAACAGGGCTGAACCACAAATATTTAGCAGAGGACTGGTCTCTCTGAGTGCTCCTCTATTCATGGTTTGTGTAGCCAAGAAGCATGGAAAGAACCAATCCCCAGCAACATGCTAGCCAGCTGATGCTATGGTTTGTGATAACAAGAATGCATAGCATTCACCTACAGTACTTCACCTCAGTTTGTCTCGTTCAGTCCCCACATATGTGCACAAATCAGTGAGGAATTGCTTTGTCAGCTTATCTGTCAACATTTTGGTTGACTCATATGAACACATTTGTCCATTCCTTCTTGAGAAGAGCCAAAGGTTCACCAGGTTCAGCCTAGGCAAGGGCTGCTGGCCTAAATCAATGCAGTCCAAACAGCCCTCATCAGCATCACAAAAGGGGACTGTTTGTGGCAGGTGGCCCAGAATGCCAGTCATGCCACACCACTTCCTGTCCCAAGGGACTGTGGGTAATCAGTCCACGTCAATTAGACCAAATGGCTTTTGCTTGGCTTCTGACTGCGCTGCGTGTCTTGGAAGTCAACATCCTCAGGTTCCATTTAAACATTTTCCGAGAAGCTTTTCTTTATAATAGCTAGGTTATACCAACTGAAATGTAACAGAGAGCCAAGTGTGGATGGTTGGGGCCAAGAATGATTTGTAATTCAGATTACTCACTTCATTTTCAAAATTGAGACTGGAAAGCACTGGAGCCCTTGCCTTCTTCAGTGCATTCCTGGAGTGTGTGTGTGCCAGTCAGAGCAGTGGCATTTACGGCTTTGCTGAAACCGCTGGCAACGCGTCCTCTGTCACCGGCATCTGACATGATGGTGGCGTAACTGTGATGTCACCCATGTCACCAGAATTTGATTGATTGCACCCCTAGGCTTCAATCAGAAAGTCCTTTGATGTACTTAGGTCAGCAGGTTTCCCTCCAGTCCAATCTCTCTCTCTCTCTCTCTCTCTCTCTCTCTCTCTCTCTCTCTCTCTATCTCTCTCTGGAATATCAATGTGGGCTTAATTGAGCCTAATCCTAAAACCATGAAGAAAAACATTACTTAATGTACCATATCTTAAACTTGGAAGCGTATCTCCTGTTTAACAGAGCTGTCATTGAAGGGTGGCAAGTTATGAGTTATTATGTTATGTTATCTCTTTAGAAAGTCAAATCCATCCATCACAACTACAACTACTAATTATCATTATCAACATTCATTACTTAAATTCTTTTAAATTATTCAATGGATAAAAATACATGTAAAAAGTACTCATAACAGGAGTTGTGACTAAAGGAGGACAAAAGGAGAGCGATGTTTCGAAAGTGAATGCCGCAAAAAATCATATTTCAATTATGTTGTTTATCGTTGGAAATCATAATTGACAATTAATCGATTAATTAGGTCAACTGCACAGCCCTGTCTGCTACACTGTCTGGCTGTCATCATATCACAACATTCATTCAGATTGTCTTGGCAAGGACAGGTGCTAGAGTCTCACCTCAGCACAGGTGTACCTCAGGGATAAGTTCTTGGGCCATTTATGTTCTCCATTTACCCCACTCCTTTAGGTAAAATCATTTGCTCCCACAGATTTCACTGTTATGCAGATGATGCTCAAATGTGTCTTTCCCACTACACTATCTCTGCTCTGGAGAATATCTCTGTCTGGATGAAAGATTAACGCTTTCAGCTCAATCTCTCCAAACTGAGCTTCTGGTATTCCCAGCCCATCTTCACAAACCCCATCTGAAATGACCTGTAACTTGACTGATTACAGTGTGTAGCCTGTTGGTTTATCCTGTACAATATCAGGAAGATAAGGCCATATCTAACTCAATATGCACTGCAGCACATCTTCTTGTGCAGACAATGGTTCTTTCCAAACTGGACTATTTCAATGAATTGTTAGCGGGCCTACCCGCTTGTGTAGTGAGACCATTGCATTGATTTAAATTGATTCACGTCTTAATCAATTGATCAAATTGATCAAATTGATTCACGTCTGGTCTTTAATCAACCGAAGAGGACAGATCTAACTCCCCTGTTAGTTACTCTTTATTGACTTCCTACAGCAGCCACAATAAAATATCCCTCACCCTCACTTTGGACACTGGATCTGCACCTTACAACCTTAATTCCTTTATCCAGCTCGATGTCCCTTGTCCACTAAGGTCCTCTTATATAAGCTGGCTTCATGTTTCTACCTGTGCACTTAGCACAGGTGATATCAATAATTATCTGATCTATCTACCTGGTTGCTAATTAGGATGAGCTTGTTTGCTAAATAGTTGGATCAGATACTTGACAGGACATTTACTTTCTGAACCTGGGATGTCTGCCTGGGCTGCTAAGCAACATAAACATAAACATAACCATAGCAACGGGAAGAAAGGCAGAGGAAGCATAACGAAATGTAGAGCGTCTGTGTATTGGACAGAAGGATTGGCAGACAGATATCTGACAGCATACAGTACTATACAAAAGTTTTAGGGATTTTTTTGTCTGCATTATTACATCAATATTATATGTCTTATTTATATTTCCAAACATTTTTTGTAAACATTTAAATTGATTCAGGTATTTTCCGATGCCAGTTAATATGTAAAAATGATTCACGTCACTTAGAAAGCATCAACACTGTTTCAAGCGTGCCTAAAACTGTGTGTCCTCACTCGAGTGTAGAGCCTTCCCTCTCATATTTCAGACTCTGGATCCCTGAGGTGTGTTGGAGTAGAGAGAGAGAGAGAGAGAGAGAGAGAGAGAGAGAGAGAAAGGGAGAGAGAGAGAGAGAGAGACTACAGTAGGCCACTGGGGACAGATCACTCTGTGTCATGTGAAAATGATTGCTCTAGTGAGCTGTAGTCTTCCACAGCGTAATGTGTACATAATCTACTGTATATGCTTACCGTGTATAACAAGAGTATGATTATTATCGGAACAGCATGGATATCAGTTACACTTACATTGACCTTTAACTTTATAGTTGAGGGAAATTATAGAATCCTGTTTTTGTGTGTGTTATTCAGAAGGCCAGAGGTTCTTCATAAAATCGTTTTCATACAGTATCATGGCCATTGCCATCACTTCTCTACACTATCGTCAGCTGTTTCCAGCTCAAGAGAGTGTCCTCACAACAATTAGATATTCTGTTATCTGCTCTCTGTGTTGGCCATTAGTGAATATTGTACAGCTACTTTCCACTCCCAAGGCCACTGGGCCTGGACACTGAGGAGGGTCTGAAAAGGACCGAAAACATTTTGCACGCACTTTTTGGGTAGCACTTTTTCATACAATAAAAACGAATTGTTTGCATCGGCTGTAGTGGTGTGCGAGTTCCGTCCCTTTTGGCTTCTGGATGCACTCCCAAGGCCAGACATTCAGATAAGACACAAGGCAGGACTGGAGCTTTTCACGAGGCATGAAAGGCAACACATCTGCCTCAGCAGGTTTTCAGAGTCAGCGCAGCAATCCCACCGCAACCATCCCCCATTACCTGCCCCTGTTGTCCTGTATGGCGTTCTGCTACCCTGCACCCCAGTATAGATGTGTGTAGAGTGGATCTATAATGGCCAGGGCAAGTTGCCTGGTGGGAGCACAGCGCTGTTTCACCTCACTGCTCTGTGTTGCAGCTGAGGGGGGAGACTAGCAGGTGGTGTATATAAACTCTCTAAGCGACTCGCGGGCTCCCCGCTGAGAGGCTACTGAGGCATGTTGCCTCTCGTTCCCCACAAGAGCCCCCACGCAGCCGCAGACCTCCTAATGGAGCTCCATCAGTAGCAATGAGCAGGAGGCCCTCAGAGACTCTGAGATGCAGGCCAGCCGACTGTGACCATCACCAGCTTCCAGCCTCCGACGTGTGTGTGTGTGTGTGTGTGTGTGTGTGTGTGTGTGTGCGTGCGTGCGTGCGTGCGTGCCTGCGTGCGTGCGTGCGTGCGTGCGTGCGTGCGTGCGTGCGTGCGTGCGTGTGTGTGTGTGTGTATGGGCCAAGGAGAGTAACACATCTTCCTCCAAACAACTGCTGTATTCAGAGAATATGTCAATGTGTGGTTAAACAGTATGTGTGTGTGTGTGGCTATATGTGGCTATATGTGTCTGTGTGTGGGCCCAGGAGAGGAAGACATCTCTTTCTGATCAATCATAGTGTGTGTGTGCCTGTCTGCAGAGAGTATGTACTGTATGTGAGATTCTCCAGAGAGACATAAGGATAATTGAGTTCTGTGTGAGATGGCTGATATGTTTAGTGCATGACGAGGGTCGTCGTCTTGTCGTTTTTTGGCAATTCACACGACTCAATAGGCCGGATTGTGGCGTGAACAGCGCTTATATGGCCAGAAATAGTCTCGCTCAGACTGGTCTGAAATGTTTTGTACACAGGGAAGCTCTACAGTTCTAGAATATACCAGATGCTCTCTTGAATCGTGAGAGTCATTTTGGCATCTTTGGCCTGTGTAGAGATGAGATTTAACCATTGTGTTTGATGAAAATTGATGCCTTCCTCTTCTGTCCCAGCTGTCTGGTGTCTTCCAACAGTGCTAACTAGCTGCTATAAAATCAGCTTCCAGTTTGTTTTTCTGTAGCTGTTCTATTTCCTCTGCCTCTGTTTCCTCTGATCTGTTAGCACTCGCTCGGTCATTTGTTCCCACAGGCCTGGTTTCAGTAGCAGTGAATTTAGTGAATCAGGGTGGATCTGTTTCAGTTGTAGCTGCTGTCTAGGAAAACATAATAGCCGAAAGTAGATGGTGGGGAAACGTTTACATTCTGGATAAACAGTAGCCTACTGTGCAATGTGTATTTGGACCGTAGTGGTTGTTAGCTAAGCTAAACTACAGACGTACTCTGAAGTAAATTGAAATTCATGTGCTAATAAAGGCAAACATACACACAAGTTGCACTCTGTTCCTAATCACACTTTGCCTCACACGTACATTTCACATCTTTGCTGTGGGTGTAGTGGAAAAGCAACAGTGTGTGTGTGTGTATGTGTGTGTGTATGTGTGTGTGGATATTTCACCACCAGTAATTACTGTTTGAGTCACAGTGTTGTTTTGATGACACACAAATACTGTCTCTCACTGATTCTGTTTTCTTTTTTTCTTCACTGAGTTTTTTTTTTTTGTGTGTGTGTGTGTGTGTGTGTGTGTGTGTGTATGTGTGTCCACACACAAGGTTTATGTCTAGCATTAGGTTAATATGCGGACTGATTGTGTAGGCGGAAATCACACCTTGGTAATTGGTATTGTAAGAG
>NC_084999.1:7457792-7467792 GCF_963854185.1 Sardina pilchardus | reverse complement strand
GTGTGTGTGTGTGTGTGTGTGTGTGTGTGTGTGTGTGTGTGCATGTGTGTGTGTGCATTTTGTGAGCTAAAACATTACAGTGCCTCTTTCTCAATCACAATCTCTTTACACACTTATACCCCCCCTCCCCCAAACACTCTCTCTCACACACACACACACACGCTCTGCTGATGGAACCCTTCTCTACATGAGGGAAACTGGCACAGCAGTAATAACACGTTGCCATGCGTGACATCAACCATTTCAGGTTTTTTTCTCTGAAAAGAATTCTGGCCCAGAGAAAGAGCTCTGGTTGCCAAGGAAACGATCTGGAGCTCCTGTCTTCAGTGCTCGACTCTGAGAACCAGCAGCGAAAGCACATTGATTGCCCTCTTCACTCTCTCTGTGTGTGTGTGTGTGTGTGTGTGTGTGTGTGTGTGTGTGTGTGTGTGTGTGTCTGTGTGTCTGTGTGTGTGTGTGTGTGTGTGTGTGTGTGTGTGTGTGTGTGTGTGTGTGTGTCTGTCTGTGTGTGTGTGTGTGTGTGTGTGTGTCCTGCTGTCCAGTTTATGCGGGCAAAGTGATAGAATTGAGCCTAGTCAAGTGTACACATGTATGTACCTCTTCCTGCCACTATCACACAGTCTCTCTCTCTCACACACACACAGACACACACAAACACACAAACACACACACAGACACACACACACCTACCAGACACACTTACAGTGTATCATTCCATTCTGACAGAGAGAGAGAGAGAGAGGGAAATAGAGAGTGTGACGTGTTGATATGGTTGTGAACATCTGCAGACAGGCGTTGCTTTCCCCTGGTGATATGAGTGCGGCTACAGCTACAGTACAGTATGGCTGATGACTGTGTGTGCTGTGTGCCAGAGAGTTCAGCTGCTAGTATTGATGAGTGAAAGTGGCTGCAAAATGGAATCAAGTGGCGCGTTTAGCATGTGCTGTGTGTGTTGCCTGTGGCAGAGATTTGTGTTTGCAATGGTACCATGGACGATTTTGTCATTTTAGTATCACCCAGGGAAGTGTGTGTGTGTGTGTGTGTGTGTGTGTGATTCGTGTTTGCAATGGTCCCATGGACGATTTTGTCATTTTAGTATCACCCAGGGAAGTGTGTGTATGTGTGTGTGTATGCGTGTGTGTCTGTGTGTGTGTGTGGCATGTGTGAAGGAATCAATACGTGTATTGTAGTGCTAGAAGCTAATCTGTCATGCAGTGCCACCACATGCACCAGACATGACCACTGCAGATGCTCCTCCCCCTCTGTGGGATCTGCTCACTGGAGAGGATGTGTCATCACCTCCACTAGTGTCTGGTTGTTTGGTCGTTAGTTAGTTTGATTGTGTGTGAGCAGGTTTCACAAACACACATGAAACTGTAGCATTGGGTAAAGAAGAGGAACCCTGTGAACTTTGGACTGGATCTGACTCACAGAGAACCTGCCTAAAATTAGTTTCACTTTCGCTAATGTTGCGTAATACATCATTAGTTCATCAATCACTAATGTTGCGTAATACATCATTAGTTCATCTTTTGCTAATGGTGTGAGATACAGCATTAGTTTGTATTGTGCTAATGTAGCGAGGTATAAAGAATTTGGTTAATTTTTTGCGAATATTGCGATGGGCAGCATTATGTCGTGGGTGTAGCTACTGTTGCAGTTAATGTTATGACATACAGCATTAGATTGGCTTGTGAAATATGACATTACTGTAAAGAGGACATGATGGAGGTATGCGCTCTACTGAGTGCAACCTCAATAAACCTCAATGAATAACTACCGTACTCGTTATTTATTTGAACTCTAACTGAAATAGCGCTGAAATCTCTACAGTTGAACTGTGGCCATCATGTGTCTGGCACGTAGACTGTGGACTGGCCAGGCTTCCCTTGTGTGCTTGCTTCTCTGTATATCTGTGATCAGTGCATTCTCTGCTCTTTTCACAGTGTCTCCTCTCTGTCCTCTCTCTCTCTATGTATGCCACTTCTCTCAAACCATCCCCCACTTCTCTTCCCTGCTCTCGCTCTGTCAGTGTGTGTGTGTGTGTGTGTGTGGTGTGTGTGTGTGTGTGTGTGACGTCACACCCTACTACCCTCCTCTCCAGCATGCTCTAGTGCATGATTATGCCTCAGGTGGGGAGGCTTAAAAATAGAGCATTGTGTGAGAGTGTGTGTGAGAGAGTGTGTGTGACATTGGGAATGGCGTGTGTGCTGCTGTGTGTGTGTGTGTGTGTGTGCGTGTGTGTGTGTGTGTGTGTGTGTGTGTGTGTGTGTGTGTGTGTGTGTGTGTGTGTGTGTGTGTGTGTTTATTTGTACGAGAGATTAAATGTGAATTGCCTGCAAGTCTAAACCATAGTACAGTATATGTCTACATCATGCCCCCTCCTCAACCCAGCTCTCTGCTGTGCTGTACTGTGCTGTGCTGTGCTGTGCTGTACTGTGCTGTGCTGTGCTGTGCTGTGCTGTGCTGTGCTGTGCTGTGCTGTGCTGTGCTGTGTGCTGTGCTGTGCTGTGCTGTGCTGTGCTGTGCTGCGCTGCGCTGCGCTGCGCTGTGCTGTGCTGTGCTGTGCTGTGCTGTGCTGTGCTGCGCTGTGCTGTGCTGTGCTGTGCTGTGCTGTGCTCTACTGTGTGCTGTGCTGTGCTGTGCTCTACTGTGTGCTGTGCTGTGCTGTGCTGTGCTGTGCTGTGCTGTGCTGTGCTGTGCTGCGCTGTGCTGTGCTGTGCTGTGCTGTGCTGTGCTCTACTGTGTGATGTGCTGTGCTGTGCTGTGCTGTGCTGTGCTGTGCTGTGCTGTGCTGTGCTGTGCTCTACTGTGTACTGTGCTGTGCTGTGCTGTGCTGTGCTGTGCTGTGCTGTGCTGTGCTGTGCTGTGCTCTACTGTGTGCTGTGCTGTGCTGTGCTGTGCTGTGCTGTGCTGTGCTCTACTGTGTGATGTGCTGTGCTGTGCTGTGCTGTGCTGTGCTGTGCTGTGCTGTGCTGTGCTGTGCTGTGCTGTGCTCTACTGTGTGCTGTGCTGTGCTCTACTGTGTACTGTGCTGTGCTGTGCTGTGCTGTGCTGTGCTGCGCTGCGCTGTGCTCTACTGTGTGATGTGCCGTGTTGTTCTGTGTTGTGCTGTATTGTGCGGGAGCACAGATAAAGGAGACTCAGCCATATGTGTTGTACAATGTGTGTTGTGGTTGTGTGCCGGGCAGAAGGCCTCTCTCTCTCTCTTTCTCTCTCTCTTTCTCTTTCTCTCTCTCTCTCTCTCTCTCTCTCTCTCTATCTTGTGTATGTGTGTGCATGTGTGTGTGTGATTCTACATGTGTTGTGAGCACTACTGAGGTGTAAGATGAGCTGTGGGACACTTAAGCGACGCAGCGGTGAGATCGCACATCTAGCCCTCTATTTCATCTGCCTCCTCTCTCTAATGCACCCTCTCTCCTCTCATTTTCTCTCTCTCTCTCTCTCTCTCTCTCTCTCTCTTTATCGCTTTCTCTCTCTCTCTCTCTCGCCATGCTTCTGTCTTCTTTCTCTGAATAATTCACTAACTGGTGGGACATTATGTGGCTGTGTTTGTGTGAGTCATCGCAGGTGTGGGCTGGGGGTCCTCCTTTCTCATTGTGTTTGTTTGTGTGTGCGTGTGTGTGTGTGTGTGTGTGTGTGTGTATCTGTCTATCTGTCTGTCTGTCTCTCTGTGTGTGTGTGTGTGTGTGTGTGTGTGTGTGTGTGTTTGTGTGTATTGTGAGCTGGGTTTCAGCACTTTAATCTAGGCAAATTCATGCAGTCCTACAGTATGTAATATGTGTGTTGTGACACATAGCTTAGCACATAGTAGGACAGATGTACAAAGGAAGCACGATTAGCACCTTTTCTCAGTCCACAGAGAGCGCTGTATGTTGCCATATCACACGGGATTTACTAATCGCTCACTTCATCAGGTAAACAACGCTTGTCGCCGCCCTCCAAAACTAATCTGTGGTGTCCACAACTGAGCAGTGACTTTCAATCACAGACGCAGCTGAATGAAGTCAACAGACGACAACATTATCAAACCAATCTAAAGTTAAGTGATCATGAAATCATGAAATGGATGATAATGAGATGTCACCAAACAGCAAGGTAATGCAGGCCAGTAATTATACTCCATTTAAAAGGATAATCAAATTGTTTGTGCCGCTAGGCTATCACAGATTAAATAGTCTAACAGGCATAGGAAACTGGATGACGTGGAGGGGAAAAAAACTAAAGTAATACATTAAAAGGTAAACTGTTGAACTGAAGAACTGTTGCTCTGGACTACATCTGCTTTAAAAGGAGAGAACATTTTCACTGCAAAACAGACGTGCGCTGATTTCATGCATATCCCAGAATATCTAATCAGTTTCTGTTAACACTCCCCCCCCCCCCCCCCCATGTCTTTGTGCGATACTCCCACTTTTTCCTCGACCTTACCATAAATGCAAATGCATGAGTAAGAAAAGAACAGCTTGTATAACAGCTCTCATTTGGGCTCCAACGCATGTGTGGTCTGATCCAGGTTATAAGCACAAATAAAGCTTGAAACAGACGCCTTGGTACATCAGCTCCAGACTATGCCCTATGTACTTAAACACACACACACACATACACACACACACACACACACACACACACACACACACACACACGCACACACACACAGACACACACACACACACACACACACACACACACTCAAACAACCATTTACAGTACATGCAAATGTATGCACACACACACACACACACACACACAGGCAAGCATGCTCAAAGAGAGAGACAGAGTGGGAGAAAAAGAGAGAGAGAGAGAGAGGGAGAGGGAGAGGGAGAGAGAGAGGAAGAAGAAAAAACTCACTCTCTCTGTCCCTGCTCAGTGCCTCTACTTCCCTCTCCCAGTCTGAAGGCAAGGGCCCAGTGGGTGTGCAGGCACAGAGGGCTTATTACGGTTTGACAGGAGACGTATTTTACTGAAGCCGAGGTGGCCCATTAACCTACTACTGGAATGACTCACCCTCGGAGACTGACAACCTGATATTCCACAGTCTCAGTATTGTGCTGCTATCATGATTAATTCAGGAGTAGGCTATCAAAACAGTGACATGGCTCAGAGTAGAAGCTTGGATTTTGCTGGATATGTATTGCATGTGTGAATGGCTGTTGCTAAAGTGCTGTGCCCCCCCCCTGTTCCTAAAGACCAGGCATCTGGCTAAAAGCTCTTATTCTATGCTAGAAGGACTGCAGTGGAGCGGTAGGGTAGATAAGTGGTGAAAATGGGTTAAAATGACACTACTGTGTCAATCCAGTGTAAAGAGACTGTACTTTCTAAATGTAAATTGGCACACTTAGTTTAACCTCAGTTGGTACCAAAACTCCATTCTCATTGGACGATGCCACCAGACATGTCAGCCGTTGTCATTTCAACGTCAAACTCTTTAAGTTTGATCTCCATCCATTCCATCGGTTTTGCAAATGTACTCGTACCATTAGACTCACAGTACACTTATACTTAGACTTAATATAAGCGTTATTATGTCCAGAAGGAAAAAACATATCATTACTGCCATACATCCAGGCCGACAGGACAGACGAGTTTGTGGAGAGGTGGGTCTGCTCTGCAAATCAGGATTGGAACCCACATCCCACCTCCCACCTCCCACATCCCACATCCCACATCCCACATCCCAGTCAATGGCACCCTGTGGCTCATTTCTTGCCTCTCTTTTGTCTCGCTTGTCTCAAGTGACGCCAGCCATTCGGCAGCGATGCTCTGCAGGTGACACGCTGAACGTGAAAGTTGCTTTTCACCAATGAATGGGCTAATTATAGAATTTACTGTAGTCCAACAATAAAGCCTATTATCAGCCACAGAGAAGAAATACTCTTTTCAGTGCTTATGAATGGTTACTATAACAACCATAGTAGTTGCCCGCTGCGCGTTGAGGAGTTCTTTGCTTCCCCCTCATCTATTACTGTAATTCCGTATAACAGGACACCTAGGCGATCGTTGTTAATATTAAAAGTGTAGGCCTAATATTAAAAGTAGTCGTATCAACTATACTATAATGTGAAGTAGAACTTGTGTCCCTTCAGTGGGTGTAGTTATCAAGTCCAGGCACGCTGTTTTGGGGATCTCCAAAGTTCTCAAGGGTTTATGTGGAGGCGTAAGATCTGCTCTCGATTGCTCTTCCTCAGCCAACAGGTGTTGTGTCTCGCTAGACTGAAATTGAATTTCACGGTCTGAAACTGAATTGTGAGAATTGAATGCAGAGGTGCATAGTGCTTTTAGGGATAGGGATTTTCAGAGAGGATCTTTTTCTATTAAAAACATTACATTTAGTTTCAAGTTTACTGGGATTCAGTTTCAAACTTATGAATTCAAAATATTCTATTCAAATATACAATTCAAATTGGGTTTATAAATATTCAGTAATTCAATCACAAAAACAAAATATTCAGTTGCATAAGATTTACTCCATATCGATGGCTCTTAGTGAAATAAATCAGAAAAAAATATTTGGTATTTATGAAAAAAGTTCCCGTGGTTGGGTGGTGATGCTATGAAGCAGTACTGCTGCTGAGAGATGAGAGGACGTGTTGACTGAGCTGAAAGTGTGCCAAAGCCAGACGCAGCATTTCACAGTCTCTGGGCATCTCACAGGGAGCAGATCTGCCTTTGTAATCCACAGGAGACTCTCTCTCTGTGATCACAGTATATTAGCGTGCAACACAATGTCATGTTCCTACTCATCTGTCGTCATGTTTGTTGTTATCTAAAGGCTTTCCTACGATTAATACTGAAGCTACTAGTTTGCTGTGTGGGTGAATTATTGCGCTAAATTCCATTAGGTCAGGGATTCTTCATCCTCAGCAGGCTCACTCATCAGCTCTAAATATCTCTGTGGTGCTTGTCTCACAGGTTTTATGCACTGTAATTCTACCTGTCTGCATTTCCTGAACATTAGCATATACAGTACACACCACCAGCTCAGATAATTCAACCCAGTAAATATTTATGTGAAAAAAAAAAAATCAGCAATAGTCCAGCACTGCAGAGTAGTGAAGAGGAGGAGTTCAGTGATGGATGGAAAACACTGAAATTGAGGGATAGAAAGCTCTCTCTGTGTGTTTATTTTTTCTCGCTCTCTCAGTGTGTGTGTGTGTGTGTGTGTGTGTGTGTGTGTGTGTGGCATAGCAGTGGCTGTGTGCGGTGAAACGGAAGATTCACACTGTATGGCTTGGGTCTGAAGAAGAGGGGGAATTTGCTGACTCATATAACCCTGAGGATTTAAATCTCTCTCTTTCTCTCTATCTCTCTCTCTCTTTCTCTCTCTCTCTCTCTTTCTCTATCTCTCCCATTCTCTCTCATTCTCTCTCTCTCTCTCTCTCCACCCTGTCTGATCTGCACCTTGTCATCTTAATTCTGTGATCCAGCTTAATGCCCCGTCCTGCCCCCCTCCTGCCCACTGACGAGCATCTGCTGTATCAGCCCTCCGTCAGGGCCGAGTGGTCACTGGCAAGACTGGGATTCGCAGTTAGTGGAATGATTTAACTAATGCTCCTCATTCTAGCGAGAGTTTGGGGATTTTGACACTCTTAAAACGTATGTGTTAGAAACAACACAAACTGTGTTGTCCCTATCTGGACATAGAGTTGTTGTGAGACGTGTTATTTTCAACACATTGGTTGAAAAGACTCATCTGTTTACCTTGCCAATCAGAACCCATCGCATTTTAGCCACATATTCTTTATTGTTGGTCAGTGTGTGGATGCTTTTATTGTTACGGTTACAGTTATCATTATCGTTATTGTTCTTGGTGTGAATGCTGCTTTAGTCTAGGTTCCCACAGTACTGTACATCTTCTGATGCATCTTGGGCATACAGTATCATCAGTGATATAACCGTGGGGTTCTCAGGTGTTTCAAGTCAACATCAGACACCCTCACCCGGGCGGGCGACCCAGCCGGGGGTGATCAGTCCCCAGCTCGTGCCCAAGTAGCTTTTGTTTTCCACGGATCGCTCCGCCTGATCCATGGCCATCTGGATGTCTTTTCTGCGGCGTCTGTGATGCTCCTGATGGCTCTTGAATCGCATCTGCCACTCTCCTGAACCTAGGCGCTTCAGTACCTGGTAGAGAGACTGGCCTGCAAAACCTCTGCAGCCAGCCTTGATGGGGTCGCATCGGGCCTTCCATCCTCTGCCTCGACAATCGCCTACTAGTCCCTCATAGTTCGCTCTCTATTCCTCTCAAAGGCCTCCTCCATGCGGTCTTCCCAGGGGACAGTTAAGTCCAACAGGACGACTTGTCTTGTTTCTGACACCAGTACCATGTCTGGCCTCAGTGTGGTATCTGTCTGGAAATCTGAGCTGCCTCCCAAGGTCGACTTTTGGCTGTCAATCACATGCTGTTGCCAGGAGTCCCCCTATTGGACTTGAGCACTGATGTGGATTCTCCGCTGCTTTAACCAAAGAGTATAGTATAAGTACTTCTATACTCTCTGCTTTAACAAAGACAATGGAATGCCTTGTTGGATGTTGCTGCTGTCCGTGAGCTTTTGCTTGTGATATGTTACTCCACATACTTTTAATACAGTATATTTTCTAGTGCACGATCAGAGCCCTGACCATGAGAGATATTTTGACTGAGCCTGGACCTCTTGCTGTCACACAGATTCCACACTGCTTCCATGCTCCGTGAATGTGTTTGTCAGCCAACTTGTACGCTTGCCTCTTGGAATAGAATAACAATGTAAGTGTGCTGTCTGTTTGGCGTGCCTTTCTCCAAAGGCTCTTGTTTAACCTTGCTTTGTCTCTGGATCTTTTTTTATTATTATTATTGAATATCTCTAATGTTCATCTAGTGCCCGAATCAATATACTCCATTATGCATACCAACCTTTTTGATATAGGACATCATGTCACAAATCTAATGACAAAGCCTTTTGGGCGTGCGGTACATATTGGATTTTTGGCAACAGGGTAATGGAGATGCACTGGTGTGTTATTGCACTGGGGTTTGCCTGGCTGCTCACAGTGACTGGATTCATTGATAGGTTCACTGCAGAGCTGTTTTAACCAACGGCATCTTTTGGATTGTGGCATTTTTGATTGCGTAGATATAGATCTTGGACACGTTGATTACGTTTGTAAAAAGATAGATTGTTCAGGCAAGTTAAATGTACTGAAGAGCTGGTGCAATGAAAAGCCCATCTTGAATATTCTAGATTTAATATCACTGCAGAACAGGCTTGTACAGGCTTGTTCAAAATAAGTTATTCTGTCTCTTTCTCTCTCCCTCTTGCACACACACACACACACACACACACACACACACACACACACACACACACACACACACACACACACACACACACACACACACACACACACACACACACACACACACACACATACACACACACACACACACACACACACACACACACACACACACACACACACACACACACACACACACTCTCTCTCCAACTCTTTCTCTCTGGCAGTCTCGTTGTACTCTGGCAGTCTCAGTGTCCCAACTTGACTTCTTTCTCTCAGCAAAGTCAGAGTTAGCGCTCACACAGCCTGTGTGAGACTTGTTTAAACGTCAGTGTTTATGTAAACAAGAGGTATGATTGACAACAGAATCAGCATAACCTCTGTTAGATGATTTTGTGTCTGTGTGTGTGTGTGTGTGTGTGTGTGTGTGTGAGTGTGACGTGTAGCAAATATAAACTGTGTGACTTGTGTGTGAATAAATGAGAATTGTCTAGCCAAGACCCAGTCCAACCTACAGAGGAAACTTCTGTTGTTCTGCAACAGATCATCACGCAACACCTGTTATGATTTTAATGATGAAAAACACCTGAGACTGTGAGAGAGGAAAAAAGACAAGCACATAGAGAGGGAGAAAGAGGATGTCTAAGAGGAAATCATACTACAAGCAGAGCCTCACTGAAACCCCAGATGGGTATGACATCCTTTGATAACTGATGTTAATTTGTGA
>NC_084999.1:7445292-7452792 GCF_963854185.1 Sardina pilchardus | reverse complement strand
CATGCCCAGTTTTAATGCCAGCAGAAAAGCTTGGCACCAGCCACAGCATGAGCAAGGCTGCATTTTCACATCTCCTCTTGGCACCCTTCTGGCCAGCATGCAGGCAGTCTCATGCTAAACACGGCTTCTCTCAGTAAAAGGAATACATTATTCTGATGTCCATTTGGTAGATACTGTATGTACTTGGTAAGCAGATAGGTAATCTGTTTGTATCTCTCCTTCTCAAAGCAACACAGTGCAGTTCTATTACCTTAAATAAGGCTCCAAGCTCATTTTGATGCTACTATTGCTTATAATGGGGAGAATAAGGTCTCCAACATTGCCAATACGTTCCCGGATTGCTTGATATTGCACTACATAATGTTGCTGATCGGGTAGCATCATGACGCATTTAGTCAGTTTATGACCAACTGGGTACCGTCTTAGTGCTAAATGGTGCTGAATATTGACGCCATAGGGCATAGATACAGTATCAGCTTTTCCATGGTGTTGCTTTGAGATTGAATCAGAATATCCTACAAGAAGTCTACTCCTGATACGAAATTATATCTCACGCTGCTGTTTTCTTCCCTCAGCAAGTGTGATATTTATACCATAGCAGAGTTCAGTAATTGTCTGATGGGTCTGATGATCTACTGATTTAATTAAAACATTCATACATGGTATAGGATTGCCGTTTCTCAGCCCTGCCACACGAAAATCAGAATCTGAATGCAATGCCCCCCCGACCAAATACAGGAGCAACGGTCTGCAGTCGCCTGACTGCTTTTCTTATATTTTAAAATTTGAATAAAGAAGACTGCAGCAATGTTACTGCAGTAATATAGCTGAATTGGGTAGTTTTTATTTATTCATTAAATTATGTAGTCAGTACACTACACACTGATACTCACTCACTCACTCACACATACACACACACATGCACTCCAGCAGGGATGTGTTTACCTGCTGAGAAATGTGTGTTTACTATTATTTCTCACACATACACATACACATACACACACTCTCTCTCTCTCTCTCTCTCTCTTTCTCTTTCTTCCTGTCTGTGTCTGTCACCCTCACTCACTCAAACACACACACACACACACACACACACACACACATATATGTACACATACACTCCAAAAGGGATATGGGATGTGCTTTCCTGCTGAGAAGAGTGTGTTTGTCATTATCTCTTGCTTTGAGCGTTACTCTCTCTCCCTCATACGCGTGTGTGTGCACACACCCACACGGGCGCTGTTCGTTTTGATCTTGGCTCCACACAATTACAGCACGATGATATCACACTGTGTTTTCAATTAATTCTGGCTTTGCCTGGCTGCCGTTAGTGTGTGTGTGTGTGTGTGTGGGAGAGAGTATGTATACATTTGTGCTGGTGAAATGTCTACAGGGTGGTGTGTGTGTGTGTGTGTGTGTGCGTGCATATGTGTGTGTGTGTGTGTGTGTGTGTGTGTGTGTGTGTGTGTGTGTGTGTGTGTGTGTTTGAGCGAATGCATGTGTGTGTGTGTGTGTGTGTGTGTGTGTGTGTGTGTGTGTGTGTGTGTTTGAGCGAATGCATGTGTGTGTGTGCGTGTGTGTGTGTGTGTGTGTGTGTGTGTGTGTGTGTGTGTGTGTGTGTGTGTGTGTTTGAGCGAATGCATGTGTGTGTGTGTGTGTGTGTGTGTGTGTTTGAGCGAATGCATGTGTGTGTGTGTGTGTGTGTGTGTGTGTGTGTGTGTGTGTGTGTGTGTGTGTGTGCACGTGAGCGTGTGCGCGTGCTGGCAGGGCCGCTGCCTCCATCACACTCGAGTGACTCACCTGAAACCTTGGAGGACTGACTAACAGAACGCCCTACCTTCACGTACACACACACACACACACACACACACACACACACTGCAGCACAGCGCAAATGAGGCCTGGACTGAGGGGGAGACAGAGTGAATATGTCTGTGAACTGATCATCGATCATTGCGCTGTGACTCATAAGCGGTGGGTGATGTGCTGTTTTATGTGACAACATTAAACTAACTGTTTGCCTTCACAGTTAGAAACGCATTTCCATTACAAGGTGCACTTATCATTTGAATGAGTCATGAAGACCCCTAAAGCTTTACATATGATTCATACACATACTGTACCTGTAGTACAGGGCTCAGCAACCCTTTTTCTCTTAAAAGGGCCACTGTTTTTCACCAGAAATAAAAATAAATCTGTGTAGGGAAACAAAGATATTGTAACCGTTAAAAAGAAATCAGTTTAAACATCTCCCATCATTATTAGCATATGGCAGACTCACACTACTCTGCATATACTGTATGCTGTATTGTGCAGTAATACTTCCACTAACTGTTGATGCTTTGGGACAGCTTGAAGCTTAATGACTACAGTATATGAAATAGTTAGAAATATTTTATACTATTTTATATTTGTATACTTCACGTCAAAAATGCTTGTTCTGGATTCAGTGAAGAGACAGAACCATGTATTTTACATTAGATTCAAGATATGTCGCATTTGTTCACATAAATAAGTATGTGACATTTAGGGACTGTGCCTAAAAAAGGAATCACAAATATCTACCGTAGGTGGTGAGTGGTTTACAGTATTACAGTAACAGGCACTGAAATAAAAGCATATCTCACATAAGCTCTGATTAATGGATTTGTCATCTCTGAACACACTAAGTGCTGTCACTCCGTGACCTCTGCATGAGACAGGCCCAGCCAGGCCTGAGTATTAGAGCGCTGCTGTGTTGTTAGGTCCATTCTCTCTGACGTGACCTTTTCTCTTGGCAGAGGTTCGTCCAGTTTCTGGCCTCCAGAAACACTCTCTTCAACCTCAGTAACTTCCTGGACAAGACCGGTTCACAGGGTGAGTGACCTGACCTTCTCTTCTTGCGCTGGTCTGGTTTTTGTCTCATGTGGTCGCTGCTTGGGGACCAGCGCAGGTGTTCTCCTCTATCCGTGTGATTACTTTTAACTGTGGGAGATCAGTCATGTATCTTGGGATGATCACAACAACAATGGCTGTTCTCATTTAAGCCAATTTGTTCCGTAATTTGATGTAATTGTTGCCAGGACGCTCTCTACAGAGCTGCTCAGGGAAGTAATAAAATGTCCTTTCAATTACTGGGTAAAAAAAACACTGATGATAAACGTCCACTGCTCACGCCTGAGTCTGGGAACAATTACCGGACACTACACTGAGAGGACACTACACTGAGAGGGGGGTTTGTGTTGAGCCGTGTCCATCATAAGTCAGCCTGGCGCTCACAGTAATTAAAACAGATCTCGACGGTGACACTCACACACTCCCTTCAGAGATGAGAATGGCCTTCTATTACCCAAGTGGCCACAGCAAGCATGGCTTTTAGAGGCCCTTTCAACTGCAGGAACAAACGTGTATGTTCCTAAGGCAATTTCAGTGCCACAGAAAGCAACAATGAGCTTACAGTTACCTGGGGAAAAAACAAACAACAACAACAACAACAACCAAAAAGTTTCAAAGTCATTTTGTAGAGAATTGCGCTAAAGTCCGATTTCATTTTCATTTAAATATCTTTGTTGGTTTTGAACGTTTGAATCTGAAACCCTTTAGGAACAGGTTGAAAGGGTCTGCACGGTAGGTGAAAAGCTTGTGTCTGAACAGAGAGTAAGACACACAGCATGCCTAATCCCAATGGGAGTGTGGGATGGAGGGGGGGTTGTTCATGCACTGAGACGAGACGACTCGAGCAGCTCTGACTTGTTTAATCGTTTGGCTCTGTTCCAGGCTACGACATGTCCACCTTCATCAGACGCTACAGCCGATACCTGAACGAGAAGGCCTTCGCCTACAGACAGATGTCTTTCGACTTCGTCCGAGTGAAAAAAGGGTATGGACGTGCAGATGCAACTCGCTCAGGTCTCCCCTCTTGGCTTTAAGCGGCGGCGTCTGTGGAATTCATTTTCAGATCGAGCGTAGACGTCGCACAAAGCTGCCAGCCTAGCAGGGATGGAAAAGTTTGATTTCAGTGGCCTCACAAAGTCATAAAGGTGGCGAAATGGTGAAAACTTCCCTGGCGGCTCTTCTTTTTGATGTTGGAAATAAGTCTCACTGTGATGTTGATTTGAGGAATCTCCTCTCAGGGACCAATTCCATGCTGGTTTGATGAGACGGGGTGCCTGTGCACGGACCCTCACATGTGGGAGCTAGATGACCTGAATGTCATTTAAAGATGAATCGCACACCTCCGCCCCAAAGCCGAGAACCACAGCCTTGTCTAGAGAGGCGAGAGATGTGGTGTTAAAAATCACACATAGACGCAAGACTCATGGACTGCTCCACCGCACCTGCAGAAATCTGTCCTATTTATAGCAGTAACTGGATTAGCGCTGATGCTTGACACAAACAAGCTCGTGCCTTCCAGTCCCTGCCGTTCTACTCTACAATATCTCCCTGCATAAACGATACACATGCGGTGTGGTTTCACATGGTCCATGCAGCCTATAGGGTGTCCTCGCTCCCTAGAGATAAGAGAGGGGTGGACTGGAGGGAGACATGCTGTGTGGCAGTCTACAGTCTGGGACTTCAGTGACCTGTGTGTGTGTGTGTGTGCGCGCGTGTGCGCGTGTGCGTTTATGTGTGGTTGTGTGTATGTGTGAGTGAGTGACTGTGTGCAGGCTTCTGGAGCCAATTATTTCTGGCTCTCACTAGGTGTCTCATTGGTGTAGGCCATGAGGAAGCGTGAGTGAGCCACCTGTGCCCAGCAGCAGCAGCAGTGGCTGACTGGAATAAGCCATTACTCTTGTGCTGTTCCAGCGCCTCTGTGCTGCGCCCAGACAGCCAAGGCCTCCCCACAGACGAGCGGCCGCAACACAGAATACATAACTGCACAGGGACAGATTGAAACGTCTCTGTCACGGAGCGAGAGGCCTGCTGGCTAGCAACAGATCTCTGTACTTGGACAGCTAGTGTTAGTCATAGCCGTCTCTCTACACACTGTATTTAAAATATATTTTAAAATACAATATATACTGTATATATATATATATGTTTTTTTTTTGCAATGTATTTTATATATTGATTATATTTTGATTAGTGATCTAACAATGATCTGCTAATCAGTGGTCAATGTCCAAATAATGATACTTATAGCTAATTGTGAGATATGTTTTGCAGCACAGTGTCTTATGGTCATCTTTCTGGTCAGATTATGTCCATGGGATTTCTCAGTGTTGTATAGTAAGAAGACACGGTCTCATGCTGTGTTTCTTTGTGTGTGTGTGTGTGTGTGTGTGTGTGTGTGTGTGGCAGAGCTGAGGGTGTCATGAGAACGATGTCCCCAGACAAGCTGTTGAAAGGAATGCCCACGTTGCAGGGTCAGATCGACGCCCTGCTGGAGTTTGACGTGAGTTCTTCTCCAACTCGCCTATCAGTAGTGTCATTGTGATCATTAAACACTTCCAAACCTTTGACACATCTACTGCCGTAAATTCACCTGAGGAAGGTCTATGACCGAAACGTTGTTAATAAATATGCATGCGTAATGGACAGTGTGCGGGATTTTCTTTCACAAGTTTAACTGGGTAACCTATTCTGACGCACCTGTCCCTACAAAAGAGGTGTGCAAAAGCGTTTTGTAAACTAAACATCTACTGCCAGTGTCTGTCCTGAATGTTTGAGGTGCCACTGCATCTGCAGGTTCATCCACAAGACCTGAAGAATGGCGTCATCAATGCAGCCTTCCTGTTGCTCTTCAAAGACCTGATTAAGCTCTACGCCTGCTACAACGATGGCATCATTAATCTCTTAGGCAAGCTCACGATTTGTTGCTTTTGTTGTGATTGAGGTTAATCAGTGAATATGTTTCTAGCAAAATTATCGCTGTTTGTTTGGTTTGTTTTTCATTAACAAATCTGAAATGGATTTCATTATTGGTTTCAATAATTTAAATTATTATTTTTGATATGCTCATATGCTCACACACAATATTGTAGTGAAATGTACAGTTGTTAAACTGCCTCCAGAAGTATTACCTTTTGATTGAACACACTTGTTTTGAGTAAGCTGACATATTTCAGTCCCTTCACTCTATAGTAACATCCCTACATAATTCCCTTTCATGGCGCAGAAAAGTTTTTCCAGATGAAGAAGGGTCAGTGTAAGGATGCCCTGGAGATCTACAAGAGATTCCTGACACGGATGACCAGAGTCTCAGAATTCCTCAAAATTGCAGAGGTACACAAACTTTTTAACTTTGTAATAATGAATTATTAATTACAGAAAGCTGATTAGTGTTTGATCCTGGCTGCAAATTAACCATTTCTTTCCTTCTTTCTTTCTTTCTTTCTTTCTTTCTTTCTTTCCATAGCAAGTAGGCATTGACAAGAATGACATACCCGAGCTAACACAGGTAAGAAGTGATCTTGACTCTTTGAGCTTTGAGTCATTGATTCTTTCCATCCTTTATGTGAATCCACACACTTGGTCCTCATATCAACTAACATCGCATGTATGTGTTGTGGAGTCAATTAACATGGTGTGGCATGTGTTGTGGGCATAGCCTACAAATCCCAGAAACCCCAGCAGCATCGCCCAATCACAGTGTCTCTTCACCTCCTGGATTGGCTGTGATGTCCAATCACAGACATCCACATGCAGAAATGACAGGTCATCCGTCCTATCATGGTGGGTTTTATAAAAAAAAAAAAAAAGGGGGGCAGCTTATCCCATGGATCCATTCTGTCCTCCATGCAGCCAATGGCATCAGATGTGGCGGTGATTGACAGATACTGTGCCCCTCCCTCTCTTCTTATTGCAGAGGTGCAGAAAGATCACTCAGGCTGAGAGTGTGAGTAGTGCGTAGTGCATACAGCTTATACGCGCAGTCTAGGACAGTTCCTCCATGACCTTCTTCTCTCTAGTGCTCAGAAATAAACAGCAATGCACAACAGTGACTCTTTCTCAGTGATCATGGATGTGACTGAAGGATCTGGTCAGAATATGAAAGAAGAGTATGCTTGAAGCAGGGGAATTCCAGATGGAATTCCAAACATCTGGGCTTCGGACTCCGTTGGCTCAACATTTGCATTGTAGGCTACTGGAATGTCATAGCATATAGAGTTTCCATGGATGAAAACCACTTAACGTCCTGACACTTCCTATTGGCTGGAGTGGAACACAAATGTGTGGATTGAGTGTTTGTGTTGAGCTCTGGCCATGGTTACAGTTCTCGTTCTAGTCCCAGTTCCAGTTCCAGGACCAGTTGTGGTTCTGGTCTGAGGTTCCACTTCCATTTGTGGTTCTAGTTCCAGTCCCACATCCAGTTTTGGTTCTGGTCCCAGTTCTACTTCCAGTTCCAGTTCCAGTTGTGTTTCTGGTTTAGTTCTAGTCCCGCATCCAGTTTTGGTTCTGGTCCCAGTTCCAGTTCTACATCTAGTTCTGGTTCTGGTCCCAGTTTCAATTCCAGGTGTGGTTCTAGTCCAAGCTCCAGTTCCACATCCAATTTCTGGGTTTGGTTGCAGTGCTGGTTGT
>NC_084999.1:7402792-7440292 GCF_963854185.1 Sardina pilchardus | reverse complement strand
CACACACTCTCTCTTTCTCTCTCTTTTTCTATCTCTCTCTATCTCTCTCTCTTTCTCTCCCTCTTTGTCTTTGTGTCTCTGTAGCGGCTTGTCTAATGACCTTGTGGACTTTGACCTGTTGGCTCCAGGAGCAAGTTCAGGACCTCCGACATCCTCCTGGGGAGGTAAACTAAATACCAATACCACACACACACACACATGCACACACACACATACTCACATCTTCTCCACACACACACATACATACACACACACACATACACACTCACATCTTCTCTACACACACACACACACACACACACACACACACACACACACACACACACACACATATACACACACACACACACACACACACACACACACACACACACATATGCCCAATGCACCCATACAGAGCACTCTCTAAGATGCTGTTGATTTGCATTGTGATGACAGAACTCTGCGAGGGTGGTCTCAGTGGGCTAGTTTCTCTCTCTCTCTCTCTCTCTCTCTCTCTCTCTCACACACACACACACACACAGACACACACACACACACACACACACACACACACACACACACACACACACAGACACACACACACACACACACACACACACACACACTGAACTCTGAGAGGGTGGTCTCAGTGGGCTAGTTTCTCTCTGAACTCCATGTGCTGGGCTCAGCTCAGATGTCATTGAGTGCTTTGCCAATATGCCCCACATTCCCCTTTCACTCACTCACTCAGGTGCTGAATTATTACTAATGATGAATGGACCTGCTGAAGTATTCAGTAAATCATATTGATTTATAAGACGCGCTAAAGTGGCCTGCAAACGCTCGCTTTTTAATCTCGCTGACTGTACAGAGCGCTCCGAAACCAATCAACAGGCGGAAATGCTAACAGCGCCGAGGGCATGTGTGTGCTCTTTGTGATGAAGTGACACCATTAGTGAGGGGAAGTGTTGCTAAATGAAAGCCGTTTTCAGGATGCTTAATGGAGCACGTGAGCCACGTGAGGATGCACCAGTGATGAGGATGCAGCAGGAGCCATCGCTCTGGCAGCTCAGCTGCTGGATGTGGAAGAGACTCCAATCAGAGCCTGGCGTGCTAGCATTAGCTGCTAATATGCTACGCGGCTTGGATTGCTACAGTTAGGGATGGAGAGAGACCGCTAGTGTGCACCACATGAAAGCAGCTGTATGGTCCTCCTGATCATTCACCTACTGAATGAGTCATACAGTGACTATAACGCCACTGGAGCCAGTGCTCTACTACAGCTGTATCTGGGAAGGGAAAGTAGCAGAGCCAGTCCCGATCCAATTCAAATCCAATCCAGATTAGTCCGGTTTCAATCCAGATCTAATCCAGATCTGCCCCACTGCCGGGCCTGGTTAGAGCCAGCTCAGTATCAGAGATTATGGGCTGCTGATCCCTGTGGTCCAGCATGGGCTCAGACATAGCACGGCTGTTAATGAGTACAGTTGGGACTCTGTCCCTCACCATGTCTGTCCAGTGATGATTTAGTTAGCACGGTTCATTTGGCCTGGAGGACCCACCTGGCTGTGGATGCCCCCTTCCCTGGTGCTGAGCTGCAGCTCGGATGAGGCCTCTGTGTGGGAAAATGAGTTGCCAGACTATTATCCGGGTTTCCATCCAGTTCATATTCAGCAGAGGCTTACAATGATTGGATTTGATAATCCAGATGGATAGAGATGTGTGTCTCCCTCTGTGTGTGTGTGTGTGTGTGTGTGTGTGTGTGTGTGTGTTTACTGTTTATGCCACTCTAATGGTATTTCTCTGTTTACTCCCTTTCCTGCCTTTTCCTCTTCTCTCCCTTCTTGTTCTTTATTTATTTCCATCTCTCTCTCTTTCTCTTTCTCTCTCCCTCTCTCTCTCTCTCTCTCTCTCTCTCTCTCTCCATCTCTCTCTCTCTCTCTCTCTCTCTCTCTCTCTCTCTCTCTCTCTCTCTCTCTCTCTCTGTCTCTCTCTGTCTCTTTCTCATGGTGCGGAAGATCTCTTGGGTGGGGGTAAGTAACACTGTTGATTGCTTCCCTCTCTAAAACAGCTCCAGTGTTTGTTATTCGGACTACAGAGTTTATCCAGTACCTCTCTAAACACTTACATGTCCAGATTCCTTTGGGTGCACAGACCGTGTGTGTTTGTAACACTATGTGCACAGACAGATCTATTTGTTGATTTCTTGTCTGCTTTTTAACTGCTTCTGTCTCAATCAGTGCCCGTTCAGTATAGTCAGCATTGTCAACTTTCTCTAAATGATCTCAACAAGCTGTCTTTCTCTCCTCCTTGGTTATCCTCCACTTGGTTGGTGTGGGTGTATGTGTGTGTGATGTGATATGATGGTTGTATTTCAACATTGCTGTGTGTGTGTGTGTGTGTGTGTGTGTGTGTGTGCGCGTGCGCGTGCGTGTGTGTGTGTGCGTGTGTTCGTGTGGGTGTGCATGTGTGTGGGTGTGCATGTGTGTGTGTGTGTGTGTGTGCGTGTGTGTGGGTGTGTGTGCATGTGCGTGTGTGTGTGTGTGTGTGTGTGTGTGTGTGTGTGTGCGCGTGCATACGTGTGTGTGTGTGTGCATGGGGTTTCCATCAGACTCCCTGACTGCTCCTGCTGCCGCTAGCTCTGCTGAGCCTGCTACCGACTCCACCCCTGACGCGGCTGCTCGGGCCAACGCTGAGGCCAACGGCCAATCAGAACCCGCCGCGGCCGCTGCTGCTCCTGCCCCTGCGGCAGTCGCGGCCCTGCCTGTGCCCGCCCCCACCACCTCCATCTCCGACATGGACCTGTTCGGAGGTCAGTGGGTTCGTCGCGGTGCGCCGAAATCAGCCTGGGGGTTGTCTAGGCAACAGGTGTCTGGTCAACTGTGACGCGCTGAAAGGGTTAACGTCTTCAGACCGGACACATCCGGCACACTAGCACATGTAGTAGAATGAGAGTTGTATACAGTAACGCTGTAGAGGGCTATGCAGCCATTACTCCCCCTCACACACTGGATCTCACTCTCTAAATCAGTCTGGACATCTCACCGGAGCCCCTCTAACCAAATAATCCCATTACAGTGTACTGGCAACCAGCTATGTATCATTTATTCTGCTGTTCCCCACTGCACAGTGACCTGGCCTTTTCCCTATCCTGTCTTCTTTCAAAAGAATATTGATTAAATATTTGCAGTTTAATCAATGACCAAGCTAAATACATACAAACCCTATTAAACGCTATTAAACTCTCACTAACCACCCTTCTGAGGGGAAACCTTCAGCCTCCTTCTCCTAATCCTGCTGAAATCAAAGGCGAGTCCATCAGACCCTTTGATCTTCTCGACCCCCTAACAGAGCCTGGCTTGAGTCATAATAACAATTGAAAACATACTGTATGTTTTGTGCAGCCATTTCTTCCAGCTCCTTCATTGAGTACGAAGGGCCCAGACTAAACTGCTTCTCCACGTAGCCTGATGTTTAATGACATGAATGATCTGTGATGAGGAGGTGACGTCTCCATTCCTGGAGGTCTGGTCTGGTGCGCAGATGGACGTCCAGTCCAGGGGAGGACGCCGTGACAGTGAACTGAGCAGCTTAGCAAATTAGCTTTGTGCGTCACAGTCATTTCCTGTGTATTAGCCGCATTGTGTATAAGCTGCAAGTTGTGTGTTTTATGCAAGTTGAAAGAAACAAAACCATATTAATACCATATTAATTGCGCCTGTGTATTAACTTTATAGCTGAAGAAATTTGGCAAAATCAATGTATAAGCTGCGTGCGGCTAATAGTTGGGAAATGACGGGTACTGTCTTTGCACTGCAGTCTAACGATGAATCAAGATTATGATAAAGACGTCGGCAGGCACTCTGCATGCACACACACCAGCTCTCCAGGAATCAAGCTTTCACAGATAGCGACTGACTCTGCCGCATTCGGGCCAGAGCTGGGCCACACGACACGGCTGCCTCAGAGTCACTTGCTATCTCCCAGCCTGCATCTGAGATAGAGGACCAGTTTGGCCTGTGTACAGCTTCTTCTTTTCCCTGCTCACCTTCACGTTCTCAATTTCTCTCTCTCTCTCTCTCTTTCTTTCGCCTTTTCATCTATTTGTTTGTTTGTTTGTTTGTTTGTTTGTTGTTTCCAACTGGCTGCTCTGTTGATGTTTGCCTTTGACCCCGCCCCCCCTCATCTGCGGTGTCCAATCAGACGCGTTTGCTCCCTCCCCCGGGGAAGGCCCGCCCACTGGGGGCGGTGCTCCAGTAGCTGCTGTTGATGCATGTGCCGGATCTGGTGGGTGATGAGATTACACTGCCTTTCAGCATTGTGTGTGTGTGTGTGTGTGTGTGTGTGCGTGTTTGTATGTTTGTATGTATTGCGTGTTTTACATGTTTTGTATTTGCATGTGTATGCGTCTGTGTGTCTTTTGTGTGTGTGTGTGTGTGTGTGTGTGTGTGTGTGTGTGTGTGTGTGTGAGTCTGTCTGTATGTGTGTGTGTATGTTTTGTAAATCTGTGAGGTTGACAACTGTATGATTGTGTATGTGTGTGTCTCTTCTGTGCTTTATTTGTTAGCAGCTCAGATTTTGAGTGAGTATCTTAGTGTAGTACTATCCTTGTGTAGGTGCACTATATCTGTGTGTGTGTGTGTGTGTTTGAGTATCTGTGTATGTGATGAGTATCTGTGTGTGTTTGTGTGTGATGAGTATCCATGTGTGTGATGAGTGTGTGAGTGTGTGTGGGTCAATCCCAGTAACAACTACACCAAACAATTCAGCAGTGTTTTGTGTTGGTGGGTCGTGGCGTGGAGTGTGTCCGCTCTAGTCCACTATCAGTGAGACCTTGTGTCTGGATCCTGTCCTGTCCTGTCCAGTCCTGTCAAGTCCTGTCCTGTGTTGTTGATGAAGATTCTGCCGCATTGCTTCAGAATTTTTGCAACCAACCCGCTTCCCAAATCACTAACTGGCCAAGTAGAGAATGGACTCTCCCAGTAGAGAATGGACTCTCCCAGCCTCACTGGACGAAACACACCCTGTGCGGCCCTAAAGTCCCCGTCCAGCGCAGTCCAGCGCAGTCCAGCGCAGTCCAGCCCGGTGGTCATATGCAGAGAGGGTCAAAGAATGCTTCGATCTGCAGCCTTGCACTGCCAGAGTATGACACAAGTCCAGGGTCAGAGAGCCGAAGTGCTGCAGGTGCTATTCAATTAAATTAAATTCAATTCAATTCAATTCCAATTCAATTTATCCCTGAGGGGCAATTCCTCCATGCAGGCATAGTGAAATATAAGACGCACAACATATAAGACATATAAGACAAGCCGAAAGGGAGAACAGGACAGACAGGGGTGTGTGTGTGTGTGTGGGTCCCTCAAAAACTCCGTGTAAGACATTGCTAGGAGCATCATTTCTGTGCACCTGTAGATGGTCAGGTGTGTCAGAGAAGACCAAGGGCAGGCTGTAATTGAGAAAAGGACTTCCTCACTCTTCTTCATTTGAAGTTATGAAAGATGAATTGGAAACAATGATTGGGTACACAGAGCTTCCTCCGGATCTCCTTCATTCAAATAACCTGGTGAATGGCTGTGTGCCAAAGCCTTGTTTCCAATAAATCTTTTTTATGACTGTAAGTCATTGATCACTAACAAGCTACAACATTACACTTACCAAAGTTACGTTGAAAGTTACATCAATTCAGAGCATATTGCTTGGTATTGACCCTGTAAAGTTTTTCCAAGCTATGCCAAGCCCAGTAATGAATGGAATTTGCCTGTACCGCTAAAGGGCAAGGTTTTTTTCATGGAGAATGGGCTTGGATGCACTCTAACTCTGCTTGATAGTCAGGAAATGTATCCACATTACAGATAAAAATGGTCCATTTGCGGTTTATCTTGCTAACACTCTATTCTATTAGCTTGAAGCTTGCATTTGCTTCCTCCACGACTCTCCACAACGTTGTTGTCGTCAGAGAAGCACCCTGAATACATTCTCATTAGCGGCTCTCCACACTGAGATCTTAGCAAGACAGCGCTGGCATTTAAGCAGGCACTCGGGCTGCACAAAAAGATGCTATCACATTAACAAAATACTGGCATGGACTTCAACTTTCTGACCCTGGACTTTCCACCTCTGCAGCTTACCCTCCCTAACACCCCCCTCGTCCCCTAACCACCACAGCTACAGCTACCACTCCCAAGTCCCAACTAACCGTTCTCATCCAGGAATATTCACAGGAATATCCCTAGATCGCCTGGCTCTCCCTCGGCTCCCCTCAACACCATATGTGTGTGTTTGATGATGTGACAAACATGAACTGATCAGTCTTTTACATCTTCTTCTTGTGTCTCTTGCTTTTTTGGGGGGCATGGACCAAGTAAGTACCCATAGGACCCTAAATAAGAACTGATAAAAGATAAAGCTTAGAATGACAATATCCGCTATAGAGTTATCTATCTCCATTCCGTGTGTGTGTGTGTGTGTGTGTGTGTGTGTTGCCTTTGTTTTTCTGGAGACATACAATTACTCTAGAACACTGTTAGAACCGCCCTTCCCCACCCCTCCTCCACCGTCCCCTCTCTGAAGCATTAACGTTCTCCTGTGTCCACATGGCCTTAGTAGAACCGGCACAGGAACCCAGTGCTGTGGTAGAATGCAGTTAGGAAGAGTGGTTACACAGTCTGTCTCCATGGAGACCGCACCAGGGACACAGACATATCTGGCCCATCCGTGTCTGTGTCTTCTGTCTGTGTCTGTGGTTAGCTGGATGTGAGTCTATGGTTATCTGTGGCTGCAGCAGAAAGGTTAATGGTGGCCTCCCGGATCAAATCCAACCGTGCTTTTTGCTTTTTTATCTCCCCGTTCCACGCCCTCCTGTTCCGATCTTACAGAAAACCTGAAGCTTTTGGTTTTCTGTGTGTGCTTATGTGTTGATTTGGGTTTTTTTTTTCTCAGTGCTGATTGATGACTAACAAATCTCCTTTTTAAATCTTATCCCTCCACCCTTTTCTCACCCCCACCTAACCCACCCACCCCTAACGCCCCCATCTCTGCCCCTCTCTCTCTCTCTCTCTCTCTCTCTCTCTTCTGCAACCCCTCCATGGTAAATAAAGACCCATTCGCTCCATCAGAAGGGAGTGGAGCCATGGCCCCAGAGCTGGATCTCTTTGCCATGAAGCCAGTAGACGTTGGCGCGGCGGCGGCGGCGGCTGCCAGCCCCACGGCGGGTGCGGAGATCTCCTTTCCCTCGCCCAGCGCCACTGATGCTGATGCTGATGCCACCGCTGGTGCTGATGCTGCTGCTGCTGCTGCCACCACCTCCCCTGATGCCGCCACCGCCATCGTCACCTCCGCTGCCACCTCCGCTGCCACCTCCCCAGACGCCGCTGCCCCCACCACCACCACCACCACGGCCTCCACGGCCTCCGAAGCTGCTGCTGCTGCTGCTGCACCCGCCTCGGCTCCCTCCCTAGACCTTTTTGGTGGTAAAGACTTCTGCTTCCATTTCATTCTCTAACAGGACTCTCTCTCTCTCTCTCTGTCTCTCGGCCTCTCTCTGTCCCTTTCTCACTCTCTCTCTCACACTCACTCTTTGTCTCTCACTCCTCTCACTCCCACTCTCTCCCCAATGATCTGTCATTTCTCTCTGTCTGTCTGTCTGTCTGTCTGTCTGTATTGATTTCTATCACTCTATCTGTTTCTTTCTCTCCCCAATCATTTATCTTCTCTTAATGTTTTCTCTACCCCTCTCTCTCTCTCTCTCTCTCTCTCTCTCTCTGCCTGTCTTTTCATGTCTTTTTCCATATCTCTTGGCCCTGTTCTACTGTCTCACTCTCTCTCTCTGTTTCTTCTCTGTTCTCTCTCCTTGTGTCAAGCTCTCTCGCCCACTCTTCCTCTCACTACTCTGTTTGACTCTGTGCTTCTTTCTGCGGCTCTTCCTGTATCTGCATTTTGCTGTGCATCATGGGACTTGTAGTTTTTGCTCTGCCCTCTTTGCTCTTTCTCCCCTTGCTCTGCTGCCAGCCCCACTATCACTTTAACCTGGTCTTGCTCTGCTCATTCTCACAACTTATTTTCTGCTTTTCTTATTTCTCATTAATATGATTTGCACTGTGGTTATGTTTCATCCTTATGTTTTATCATTTTGGTGGCTTATGGAGGTTTTATTTTTTTATGTATTCAAACTAAATACTTAATTTAATCGAAACATTTTGATGACCACCTCTGCAAATCCATTTAAGTTTACCTCTGGCTACCTGTACATTTCATTGTGACTGTAGACTATGTGATCCCCCTTGCTGAACCAGGTATCGGATACTCATGTTGAGGCTTTAAACTCACACCCAGCGGTCCCGGACTGGCCGTATCTTCTCATTTCTCTTAGGTCAAGAGGGGTCGTTCAACGATTCAGACTCTGAAACTAAATCTCCTACTGCAGGTAGTCAAAACTAGAGGAAAGATGCTGTCCCTCACGGCAACATCTTTCCCCTTGTGACTATTCCCCTTGCAGTAACACTTTCACTAGTATCTATTGCTAAATTTGCTAAATCAACTTTGCTAAGATCTATTTCTTCAAATTTACCAGTTTTTCCTTTTATTTTAGCCCAATTGTTTTTAGCTTGTTAAGATAAATTTTGCTTTAATTTTGCTTACTCTTGATTACACGTATGACTTGTTTGCTGCCTTGCATTTGCCTGTCTCTGATTGGTTACTGCTGCTCCTATGCAACTCCTTGAGTTGAAACGTGTGTGTGTGTGTGTGTGTGTGTGTGTGTCCTTGTTCATAGATATGTTTGATTCTATGCCTGAGCAAACCTCCCCCTCAGCATCCAAAGCAGACGCTACTCCTAGCATAGGCCTATTTGGTGCAGGTACAAGAGTTGACTGACTTGTTTAGTGTTCAATGTCTTCATCCCCTCTGGTTGTCTTCGTTCTCCTCCTCCTCCTCCTCCTCCTCTTCCTTGTTCTCTTCCTCCTCTCCTTCCTCCCTTTCTCTTCGTCTACTGCCTCCTCTGTGGTCTGTCTCTCCTCCACACGTCCTGGTCTGTCTTCGTGTGATGTCTTCCTGTCATAGTGATGGAGCACCACTGGTGCATGTTGATGCACGCGTGTTAGTGAGTCAAAGTAACCCTTGACGATGGCATGATCTCTCTAGCGCACTCTCTCTGTCCTTCCTGCCCTCACTTTTTTTTTTATTTCTCCTCTCCTCTTCCCCCTCTTCCTCCTGCTCTGACTTCTGATTGGCCAGATCTCCCTACAATCTCCCGTGGGCCCTCCCCTCTTCCCCCTGAGGCTAATGTGACTGGTGATCTGCTGTCGGGTGAGTCTCTTCCTGTATTCCTGAGCCACTTCCTGTATTGTTGCGTGTCCCACAGTGACTTGTGCGCTGAGTCTCCCTCAGTGGTGTTGTGGATCTAAGTGTCCGTCTATTAATGGGAGTGTCCACCTGTCCTCTCATTCCTCTGTCTCCTCTATCCTCCTCTCTTTTAATCTCTCTACTCCTTCTCTTTCTGTTCTCTCTCTTTCTCTCTCTCTCTCTTGTGTTTTTTATCTGCGCTTTTAACAACCAATGTGTATGAAAGGTGCTATATAAATACACTTTTATGCATCTTTTTCATCGCTGTTCTCTCTCTCTTTCTCTCTCTCTCCCCTCTCTCTCTCTCTCTCTCCTCTAGATCTTTCCCCTGCGGCCCCTCCCGCCGCTTCAGTGGGTGGTGACATCACTGCATCCTCTCCGCCCAAACCTGACGCCGCCCCGGTCATCGACCTCTTCGGAGGTGGGTAGCTCTCTCTTAGAATGTCCACCTGTACACCTGAGAAACAGTCGCCCCGGGTTACAAACTCGACCCTGATGTTACAAGGCCCGGTCATTTTGGATAAAAGCTTCGGTTGAATCCCACTCAGTTCAGCTTGCTGAGCATGACATCACTGTCTCCTTCTTGTTTCTTATTCACTCTACTAATCCCATCTGAGAGAACACTTTTGCACTTAAAGATGATAGTGTTTCACTTGTATGGCTTCAGATATTATAAGCACATTTGTCAGCCGATAATGCCCAGAGGATCACATTTTGGGGCGGATTATGCTATCTGCTGCTTGAACGCAGTGTCAGATACAGCGTAGTATTCTAGAGTGTTCTAGAGTAGCATGTTTTCTAGAGAGTTCTAGAGTAGCATGTGTTCTAGAGTGCTCTAGAGTAGCATGTGTTCTAGAGTGTTCTAGAGTAGCATGACTTCTAGAGTGTTCTAGAGTAGCATGTGTTCTAAAACAGAAGAGGAGCACTTCTGCACTCACTGCACTGACCCTATGCCTGGTTCTCTCCCCCCATCAGATACCCTTGGAGACCTGCAGCCCATTGCCCCCACCGCCACAGGAGCTGACCTGCTGGGAGGTACGGCTCGGGAACCCACACCAGCATTCTAGATCTTAAGTGTTCACTGGCCACATGGAACGCAGGGAACACACTAGAGTGTTCATGGTGTCTCCATGTTACACATGCTTTGTTGCGCTGTAGCTAGACCCAGGGGTGAGGAGTAGTTTTAATTTCAATTTCAATTTAATTTCAATTTCAATTTCAATTTAATGTCGCTTATAGAGCGCCAATACATTACACATGTCTCAAGGCGCTTTACAGAGTGTTAGACATTCAAAGAGAGCCCATGAGTAACAGGGGCAAGGAAAAACTCCCTAGAATTGGAGATACATATAGGAAGAAACCTCAGACAGACCCACGACTCAAGGGCCCAACCCATCTGCCTTGGGTCAGTTACAGTACAGTCATTTGTAGTTTGAAAGTTACAATGACAATGAAAGTTCAAATAGTCCAGTGTAGGGAATAAATTGTCCATTAGTAATCCATTAGTTATTTCTGAAGGTGATGGGTCACTGGGATCCGAGGGCCAAAGATTCGGGCAGGGAACCACAGCAGGCGATGTTAGGGCAGTCATAGGGATGGCGAAGGCAATGGCGATGGTAGGGCAGTCAGAGGGATGTGACTTCAGGTGTGATGAGGGACAGGCACAGAGATGGTTGATGGCTGGTGATGGTTTACCTCACAGGTGAGGTATAGGGGAAAGGGAAGAGAAATAGAGTGTGTTAGTATTACTGTAAGTCATATTAAGTATTAATAAGTATATCAATGGTGATATAAATGGTTATACTATAGAGGGTTTACAAAACGCTTTTACACACCTCTTTTGTGGGGACAGGTGCGTAGGAATAGGTTACCCAGTTAAACCCGAAGAGGCATCCCGCACATCGTCCACCACGCGTGCAAACATCCACCCACCCACCACGCACGCAACATCCACCCACCCACAATGCCCCCCCCAATGCCCCCCCCCCCCAGGCGAACCCACACACCACCTCTGAACCGCGCGTCGGAGCAGCATGGCTGAGCATGGCCAGCCAGAGTCCGCCCACAGGCGGCGCCACCCATCCGCAGACACCCCCCACCACCATCCGCGAGCAGAGAGAACGGGGCCCGCGCCAGCCCCACCCCAACCACAACACCACGCGAACACACACCACGGCCCGACCAGGACACAAAGCAACACTGAGGAGTTTTTTGTTCCGTAAAATAATGTTTCCAAAATCATTTCAGTGGTTCATCAACTGGTAACAGGGTGAACGGCTCTAGAATCTTTGATAGTTTGTCTTAATCGATCACTGTGTAACATTGCAAGTGGGTAAAACTGGGGCTGTTTGAAGTATGGATTAGAATGATTGTATTTGATGTTTTTCAGACGCAGTATGATAGGTATTGGGGCGGTATTGTAATGCTCTGATAAGGGATTAGATTGGACACAGATTTATAAGCTCCTCTGTCCGGCCTGGTCGGCCATGTAAAGCCATGGCTTCAGTTCCTCGGCAGCATATCAAAACTGAAGTTGTGACCCCACCTCACCCTGAGCTGCAGTGTGATAGAGCTGACACAGTTACAATGAAGACTAATAGGACCAGTTTCCACACATGGATTGCAAGAACTTCCTGTGTATTAGAGACGGTACAGTGAAACAATGACCATGTGTTATGCAAATAATAACAATAATAAGAAAATTAATTCTGTCACAAAAAAACGACATTACACGTGGCGGGTACTGGTGTCAATCTATCCGCGACTTGTATGTTGTGGATCGAGATTGATTGAAGTTTAAAGAAGTTAAATTGACTGAAACGGAAAGTTGGACTTGGACTAGACTTACTGTATATGGGAACCGGAACATGTATGGGAAACCGGACTTTTGTTTGTTATTTTGTCAGCACTAAATGACTAGAAGCAGTGGGCATGATGGTATTAAGCAAGGTCAGCCTCGGCATACAGTACAGACCTACATTGTCTGATCCCAACCTACCCTCCCAGGCCTGAGTCCATCGCTGGCCCCCGGTGAAGCCCCTTCTCTGGCCCCGGCGTTGGCCCCAGCTCCAGCCGCGACGGCGTCTCCAGCCCCCACGAGCGCCCAGAATGACCTGCTGGAGGCCGCTGGGGACTTGCTAGCACCCACAGATGCAGCTGCTGCCCCAACAGCGCCCTCTGGAGGAGGTTTTGATCCTTCAGGTAGGAATGGTTTAGGCAAGTGTGTATTCTCCTGTGATAGACAAAACACATCTACAAGCCACTGGACATCTTTGACTATTTAATTCTGCAACTATGATATGTGGCATAATGTGTCACTCACCATTTTTGTAAAAGACTTTGAAGGCTGCTTGCCTGCAAAAAGATTGCTAATATGTTTTTAAACTGGACGGCTATGTGATGTTGAGAATTCTACGGCTGTGGTTCTAATCTAAATGGCAGTATGATAAATTATATTTATTTTATGAAGCATCTTAGAGAGAAAGCGCCGGGGGGCCTTAAATTAAGATGTGCCTGGATTTGAAATCGAATAATTAAAAGCCATTATTACATGCAGTTCTCATCAAATTAGGTTGAGTTGTGATTGTGATTGTTTTGGACCTGTCTCTGGCTAGCAGCAGGGTATGACTGACTCTGTGATATTGTGCAAGTGTGTGTGACAGAGAGAGAGAAAGGGAGACATAATGCTTGTGTTTGTGTGTGAAAGAGAGCAACTGAGAAATAAAGAGAGAGAGATGGAAATAGTGTGTGTGTGTGTGTGTGTGTGTGTGTGTGTGTGTGTGTGTGTGTGTGTTTGCTGCCCATGCTGCTGCTGCTGCTGTGCTCGGTGTGTGTTGTGCATGAGTGAGCGGAGCTGAGATTGCTGCCCTGGTTACGTAACAGACAGGGTTCCAGCGCTTTGCTGAAGGCTTAACTCCTCACACACGCCTTTCTCTCCTCCCCCTCTCTGTCTCTCTTTCTATCCCTTTCTCTCTATCTCTCTCTCTCTTTCTGTCCCTTTCTCTCCTCTCTCTCTCTCTCTCTCTGTCCTTTTCTCTACTCCCTCCCCTCTCTCTTTCTCTCTCTCTTTTTTCCTTCCATGTGTATCATCAACACTCCCAACACATGTCTTTCTGTCCCCTCCCCCCCTCTCCCTCTTTCTCTCTTTCTGTCCCTTTCTTTTCTCTCCCTCTCCCTCTGTCCCTTTTTCTTCCATCTGTATCCTCCACACTCCCAACACATTTTTCTGTTGACCCTATTTTTCTTTCCTGTCTTCCTTTTCCTCTGTCTTTCTCTTATCTCCTACCTTCCCTCCCCATCATGATAACCTTCCCTCTATCCATGGTTCTCTTCTGTTCTCTCTCCTTCTCTGTCTCTCTCTCTTTCTCTGTCTCTCGCTCTCTCTTGCCCGCGCTCACACTCTGCTGGTTCATTGCTTGCTCCCACTCTGTGATTGGTGAGTTCACAAGGCTGCGTCCCACAATGCTTTGCGGCATGAGCCATGTCTGACCTTTTGCCTGGGGCCAGATTGTTTAGAATCTTATAAGACACAGCAAAAAAACCCTCTCCCTGCCTGTTTGAATGGTGTGCTTTGATTTTCTTCTTTTAATATTGTTTTCTTTTAAGAGTTTCCACCCGAGGTGTTTGTGCATTATCCCTGTATTCACAGGGAGCGTGACCTTAGCTTGCTCATTTACCAAAATGTTGTGCTTGAATGCGGTAGAGAAAAATAGACTGTGTGTGTGTGTGTTGTAGGCTATAATAGATTCCCCAGCCTTGTTTTATACATGCATGCAGAACTCTGAAGTCTGTACTTGTGGCTTGATGGTCTTTTGGGCCCCCACCGTCGACTTCAAGGCAGTGCTGCCACCGGCGACTTGAAGGCACCTAACCCTTAACCTAACCCTTAACTCTAACCATAACCCTGACCCTAACCCTTAACTCTAACCGATAACCATAACCCTAACCCTAACCACAACCCTTGACTAACCCTAGCGCCCTCCAGGTGGTGCTGCCTTGTTAGTCGACAGTGGGGGCCCAAAAGATCATAGACCGTACTTGTGTGTTTGCACTGGTCATCTCTTGTCCAATCCTCTTTTGTCCCGCATGGTAGATGGAAGGTTCTAGAACACAAGTGACATTCTGACCTGTGTGCTCTCTCTTCCTCTTCCTCTTCCTCCTCCTCCTCCCTTCTCTTCCTCCCAGTGTTCGACGGATTAGGGGATCTGCTCATGCCCACAGTCACGCCCCAGAGCACCGGCGGCACGCCCATGGCCCCCGCCACTCCAACGCCGCTAGCTCCCTTAGTGCCCATGGTACCCATAGGAGTAGCGCCGCTAACAGGAATAGCGCCGCTAACAGGAATAGCGCCGCTAACAGGAATGGCGCCGCTAGCAGGAATGGCGCCGCTAACAGGAATGGCGCCGCTAGTAGGAATGGCGCCGCTAACAGGAATAGCGCCGCTAGCAGGAGTAGCGCCGCTAGCAAGAGCCCCATTAGTGCCTGCTGGAGCTCCGCTAGCTCCAGCCCCAGGGCCTGCTCCAGGCGCCCCACCCACTGCAACCCCACCTGCCAAACCCATCGGAGGAGACCTGGAATCGTCCCTAGCAAACCTGGTTGGAAGTATGTGGTGACTTTGCAGGCTTTCACGATCGGGCCATTGTAGTTATGATATGTAGCAGCTGGTCTTTAACCATGGCTGTCCTTTTTAAATGATATGGTTTATTATTAGCAGTACTCTTGTATGCGGAGTTGTAACAGAGATATAGAGTGTGGTGCTGGTTAATGTTCTGGAACTGATTGTCTTTCTCTTTATTGCAGACTTGGGAGCTGGACCTCAAAAAAAGTAAGATCTGTTTAGAGTTTTGTTTTGCTGTGTGTGTGTTTGTGTGTGTGTGTGTGTGTGTGTGTGTGTGTGTGTGTGTGTGTGTGTGTGTGTGTGTGTGTGACAGAGAGAGTGAGAGAGAGAGAGAGAAAGAGAGAGAGAGAGAGAGAGTGTGTGTGTGTGTGTGAGTGTTTATGCGCTTGTGTGTGCTTGCATCTTTGTGTTTGCAGGCATGTCCATAGATGTTCAAATTCATATGCGTGTTATTCCCAGATCTCTCTCAATCAGGCACTTTAGCTCTAACTGCTGTTGGTTTGCATTGATCAGCGCTCCTCAGGCAATCATTCCCCTCGTCTGTGGGCAGTATTGATCCAGGGCCTCTGTCATCAGTGCAGTCTGGGTCATAGTTGATCGATTGATTTGGTCTGAGTCGTAATTTGAGTAAATCGCTGAGCCACTCAGCCACTCCGCATTGAGTTTGTGCCACTCTACCTCGGGGGCGTGAATCTCAGCCATAATATGATTGATAGACGGATGATTGATTGATTGGGGTTGAGTGAGGTTGATTGACAGGTGTCTGCTCCAACAGGGACCAGCAGTGGAGTGAGAAGAAGCTGACAGGCGGCGCTCATTGGACCCCGCAGGTGGCCCCGACCAGCTGGGGAGCCCCTGGGGCTCAGATGGTAAGAGAGCAACTCATGTCGTCGCTGTCCTGATCACATTTCAGTGTTGTTCTATCCAAACAGGGGACACCATACATAAAATCATACAGGCGAGATTATTCATAGATTAATGGGGCATGACAGGAGGGGTGAAAAAAACATAAGGAAGGTTTTTGTCTGTTTCTTGAATCTTTTCCAATATCATGTAGGTGTGTGTGTGTGTGTGTGTGTGTGTGTGTGTGTGTGTGTGTGTGTGTGAGAGTTATTATTTTGTTATTTCAATTTCAAATGTTGCTCATTGTCACACTGACCCATTCATTTGACATACTTACCTGTGAGTTTGTCAGTACATATGTGGTTAGCTGCCAAGGAATTACCCTTTTTGGATCAATAAAGATGCCTGAACTGATACTGTGTGTGTGTGTGTGTGTGTGTGTGTGTGTGTGTGTGTGTGTGTGTGTGTGTGTGTGTGTGTGTGTGTGTGCGCGTGTGTGTGTTCACCCTGTCTCCGGCTGCAGCCTGGTGCCCCTCCCACACCTCCAGCTGTAGGAGGCTTGCAGGGCTTTGTCATGGTGAGTTGAGAACACACACCTGAGTAGCGTTTTAGTGAGATCACACTACTGAAACATGTCTCTAATTCTGAGTAGCGTTTTAGTAAGATCACACTACTGAAACATGTCTCTGATTCTGAGTGGTGTTTTAGTAAGATCACACTACTGAAACATTTCTAATTCTGAGTAGCGTTTTAGTAAGATCACACTACTGAAACATGTCTCTGATTCCGAGTACTGTTTTAGTAAGATCACACTACTGAAACATGTCTCTGATTCCGAGTAGTGTTTTAGTAAGGCCACACTACTGAAACATATTTCTAATTCTGGGTAGCGTTTTAGTGAGATCACACTACTGAAACATGTCTCTGATTCCGAGTACTGTTTTAGTAAGGCCACACTACTGAAACATGTCTCTGATTCCGAGTACTGTTTTAGTAAGGCCACACTGACATATTTCTAATTCTGAGTAGTGTTTTAGTGAGATCACACTGCTGAAACATGTCTCTGATTCCGAGTAGTGTTTTAGTAAGGCCACACTACTGAAACATATTTCTAATTCTGAGTAGCGTTTAAGTAAGATCACACTACTGAAACATGTCTCTGATTATTAGTTTTAGTAGCATAGCCTCTTATTTTTCTCATTTTCCTGTATCCCAGGTCCTGTTTGCCCAGGAGGGACTTATTTTCCAATAATGATGGCAAACAATGCATTATCCCGCTTATTATATGCCTATTTGTCAAAACGAGGAAAGAAACTTCACACAATGTGTCTTTTAACATTATTTTGTTATACAGTTTCGTGGCTTCTGCTGAGAAACAAACAGTTTGTCGCACAAATAAAATGTAAAGCTTTAGATGTTGCATAGCAACTAATTAACGACAAGATGATATTCCATTATGATAAGCGAATGCACTACTCAAGGAATGACATGACAGACCGGTTGCCATTGGCAGCAGTGCAGCGGCCATTTTACAGAATTATCAGACCTCTGAATGTTGGAAAGGTCCGTTCATGTTAATGGACCTCTCTGCAACATTCTGAAGACCTGTATAATAAAATGATTTAAAAACCTTTTACCTCCCTTCTCCCTCTCTCTCCCCCTCTTCTCCCCCTCTCCCACTCGCGTCCCCTAACTCCATCTCTCTCTCTCTTTCTCTCTTTCTCTGTCCCTCTCTCTATCCTCTACTCTCCTCCCTCTCTCTCAATCACTCCCCCCCCCCCCCCCCCCACACACACACACACACACACTCTCTCTTCTCCCACCTCTCTCTCGCACACACTCTCTCCTCTCCCCTCCTCTCCCCCACACACACACTCTCTCCCCTCTCCCCTCTCCGCTCCTCAGCCTGCTGTGGGTGCTCCTGGTGCTCCTATGATGGCCCCCATGGGAGCTCCGATGATGGGACAGCCCATGATGAGACCTCCTTTCGCTGGAGCAGCCGCCGCTGCACCAGGGGCACCGGTAAACAGACAAGCAAACACACACACACACACACACACACACACACACACACACACACATACACACACACACACACTCACAAGCAAACACACATACACACACACACACACACACACACACACACATACACACACTCACAAGCAAACACACATACACACACATACACACACACTCACAAGCAAACACACACACACATACGCACACTCACACTTACAAGCAAACACACACACACAAACAATGTGCATTCAACACAAATGTTGCAGCTGCCTATTTAAGACACATTTTAAGCATATTAAAGCAATATGTTGTTCAAATGAACCATATGTTGTCTATTTACCTTTATCCGTTGTTACCCCCCCCCCCCCCCTCCCCGACCCCCAGCTGTCCCCTGGGCCTGCTGTCCAGAGCCCTAAGAAGCCAAAAGACCCCCTGGCTGACCTCAACCTCAAGGACTTCATGTGATCACCCAGGTAGGCCGCTGAAGCTATGGGGCATCAGCCAGGTGTCAGGCCGCCATTTGAAGGAGCTCCGAATGTCACACGACACATGAATGTGTCACCATCTGCATTATCAGTAACAGTATCCAGTGGAAAAATAGTCTGAAGTTTGACTGTCATGAATCCTAAATTTAAACAAAAGTGTCTTGGCACACTTTATTGACCAACGTTTCGGCTTACGCCTTCATCAGGGTCATTTTCATATACAAGTCATTCAGGATTCGTCATGAATCCTAGTCATGATCTCCTAGCTGTCGTAAACGTTTTGACGCGGTTTGTGCTGACGGTAGTTCTGTGTCCTCTACTTTCAGATTTTCTTCCTTTAGTCTGGATTGGAGTGGAACACGTTTGCCTGGTCTTTACCGACAGCCCCCTGAACCCCCAAGATGAAAGGAGCCCCCGACTGCCCCTGCCCCCCCCCGCCCCCTTCCTCCCCCAACACACACACACACACACACACACACACACACACACACACACACACTCTCTCCTCAGTGCCCTTCTCCCCTGATCTCTTAAATGTGTAGCACAAAGGCTGAAGCTATAGAAAGATAGAATAGAGAGAGAATGAGTGAGAGAGAGAGAGAGAGGTAGACAGAAATAGAGAGAATGAGATTGTGCTTATATTGATGTAATCTTTTTGTCCAAACAAAAAAGAACTAAAAAAAAAACAGAACCATTGAAAAATTATGCATAATGCTTAAAAATAAATGAGAAAGATGGAATATCTCTTTAAGGTTCTTTTCAAGTGTTGATGGTGTGTGTGTGTGTGTGTGTGTGTGTGTGTGTGTGTGTGTGTGTGTGTATGTGTGTGCATGCATGCGTGCATGCGTGCGCATGAGTGTGTGGAATGTGTGTGTGTATGTGTGTGTGTGTGTGTGTGTGTGTGTGTGTGTGTGTGTGTGTACTGTTGAACCTTTGGTGTCTGGACACAGTCTCTCCACGCCTTCTCGCCCCTGTGCACCTGTTTATGCGAAATGTAACTTGTGTCATTTTGCAAAAGTACAGTAAGTTGACTGCTCTATGTAGAAACAGTACAGGGGCATCCGAGGAATTTCTGAATACTCTGTATGTATGTGAACGGCGTGTATTGATGTGAGTCTGATATTAAATGATAAGAATTTATGTGGTAATTATATCCCATTATCAAACAAATATGTTGGGTAACAAATATGAATATATGGATATGTAAGTGAAATATACATAAATGAAGAACAAGTTGTCAGCTTTTGAATTTCTGACCAACAATGTGTCTATTTATTTTTATCCATACTTTATTTATTTAGTCACTTTATTGCATTGTTTATTTATTGAAGTGGTCAAACTGTTGTTTACATTTGAGGATATTTTATCCACGGGTGCATATCGGCCTTTTTTTATTTTTGGAGAGCACTTCAAAATGTTTCTTCTTCGATTTTGTCTTGTAGACTTTGACTGCAAAACTATAAAAATAAAAGTAGCTGGAGTGTGTGTAAGTGCTGAAAGAACCATAAGAACAACAGCCTGTGATTAAAAAAGTCCATGTTTGAGTGACCAATCCATTCCTGCTGGTCACGTTGTCCTTGTCAGTGAAATGTTGTGTTTGACTCATAGTTGCTAGTGCTTTGTTATTGCCAGACTGAGGGTGGTACTTTTAGTGTTATTTTTGTATTCCTGTAGAAGATGCCTAGTTTGGAGACTGGCCTCCTTAACCTGCTTTTCCTTGGAGTTTGGTCTTAACCCGGGCCTCGTCCACTCTTTGGTTGTCCAGCACCACCGCATCCCCACTGCTCCCTCTGCTGGTGAGGAGTAGGAAGTGTAGTTGGCACAGTGGGACCTCTGCACCTGGATATAAGGTCACTGTTGAACAGTGTTTCTAATGTGTTACAAGGCAGCTCAGTAGAACCCAATGGAATCCAGTCAAATTCTGTACAGTTACCCTATATAACTGGTAGCTCTATGTGTCGTCATTTCAAGTGACTGTAAGTCGACCGTTTTTGTGAAACAAATGATGGACCTGATAGAATCTTGGGGAGGGAGATGGGGGGGGGGAAAGACGCATTTATTTTTTAATTTAAAAATGCTTTTGTTTATTTAAGGACTGGTTTATTTTTGTTTATGATGCCCCTTTTCAGTGCATGTAAGACCTCGGAGATGCAATAAACTCACTGACCAAACAAAATACATGTCTATTTTTCCCCCCCCCTCAACTTGGAGCAAGCTCAACGGATGCTTGCTTTGGATTCTCTTTGTGTATGTTGCAATTATTCATGGATAGGTTTTCATTTAGTGAGACCTTGTCAAGATAACACTGGGAGTGGATGTCATGGTGCCAGTAGATGTGGAGTATCTATCTACCAAACATAGGCTTCATGTATCTATTCTAGATTCATTCAGAAAGTAAACAAATTCGCATGATCTCAGGATGTTGAACAGTTCTCACTATATGAACCTCATTGTTACTATAAGTGTCTCTAGTCTATAAGCTCAGTTTACTACAGCACAGGCACATGTAGGTTCTCTCGTCTCTTGATAAAGCGCAGGCTGCCCGCTTTTCTCTTTGCGTTCTCAAATATATCCTTATATTATATCCATATGGAAACGCAAAAATGGGTGAAAACTCTGTAGTACATAAGCCTGACCAGTAGGTGGTACCCTTAATATAATATGGTGTCAAGGAATAGTGTAGCCTACAGTAGTATATCCATTAAAAAATACAGTGAAGAGTTGTTTTAGGTTGACTGACCACAGCAGCCACATCAAAAAACATTCTGGAATGAATGCAAATACCAAACGTGACGCAGAGGCCACGGAATAGACTAGCAATGCACATGCCACTCTTGCAGTCTGAATACGACCCTTGGGCCCTATGACAGACAATAATTCTGTAACTTACCGACTATAGCCATTTTTGCATAAATCATTTTTTGATAAATTACATGTCCATGGCTAATTGTAGCTTACTAATTGTTCAACGGTAGTCCTTCTGAGAAGGACACTTTGGACATTTGTTTTTGTCATTATTATGGGTTGTCATGCAACAATATTAACGTATTTCCAAGTCTGAAACAAATAAACGTCATTCAAGTTGTTTTTTTTAATCTTTTTATTTGGTCCTCAATTTGACAATTTGAAAGTGTTTTATTTTTTAAAAAAAGAAGAAAAAAAAGAACGGATGTACAAAATAGACAAGATTTCAGCAAAGGATTTTTAAATCAAGACAAATTTATATGAACACACTGGATTGTACATGTACTAGTATGTCTAAAAATACTCACAAATTGAACTAAATCTCTCCCCTTCTTGTAAAGGGTTTTAAATAAGCCTTGGTCCAATGACCTCATCAAGTTAGCCTCTTATTAGAAACATAGGTACAGTACTAGTCTCTCAAATTATATTCTGACAGGTCTTTAAAAACGGTTTACGTTTTAATTTAGCACCAAGTGATTTCTGAAGCACCCAAAGGTTATGTGCATGAACACCGAACCCACATAAAACTCTACTGCATATGTTATTAAAGATAAGGAGATATAAGGAAATACTTCTAGGAATACGGCTGATATCGCAACTTAATTCATTAGTAATTAATTACTAATTCAAAGTGAAATTATTAAAAAAAAAAAAAAAAAAAAAACATAGCTATTTTATATAAAAAGAAATGGCATCAAAATATATATATTTTTAAAAATCATCCTCAGATCTATTGGAATTATTTATTAAACGTGTGCATTCTCAAAGAACTTATGCAGGTGTACACCAAGTATGTTTTTTTATTGTCTCAGAAAAAGACATTTTTTTTCTGTGTCATATTTTTTATAAAGCCATCACCTACCTATATTATCAATTCAAAAAGTGGAAGGTCAGTCATAAAAGTAAAAGCCTCTCTTTTTTACAAAGCAACACTGATTACGATGTGACTGAGTAATCTTAAAAGAGGGAGAACAGAGGATGCAGGCTGACAAAAACAAATACCAAAGAGGAAATGCTTCAGTGCAGAAAAGCTGTCAAAATCTCACTGAAACTGCCTGAAAAAGTACTGCCTTTAAAGAAAGAGCAAACAAACTAATGCTACTGTACGTCCAGTCTTGGCACTGTGATTTTTTTTCAGAAGCGTGTTTGTTTTTTGAAATTAAATAAATAAAAACAACAACAACAACTGAAGAAACTTCTTCTTCTTCTTCTCCTCCTTCTTCTTTTTCTTATCCCTTGAAAAGTTCTGCTATTACCAACAGAAATGTCTGTGTAGTCACTGGTGTGCAACTGATGCAACGAAGGCGGTGGTGATCTGCCAGGAACGTTGAGGCCTAACTGCCCAAGATGGCCGCTGACTCCAGAGACAGAACTGGCTGAGCACCAGGCCAGATCCAGATTCCCTAGTCTGGCTTCTATTGGGGGGTGAAGAGGAGGCGTGGGAGGCAAAAAAATACGGCTTTAGAGAGTAAAAGTCCCACTACAGATGTCCCAACCATTCACTAAACCAGCTCATCCTCAGCCAGTTGGATCAGCTAAGTAGTGAAATCACCCACGTGTTAAATGAACAGGTTAAAACCGATATGTGGTAAGGCTTTTACTTTCTGAAGCCAGAGTTCTCTACTGCTGTTGGAAATCTAGAGCGGAACTAGGAGCAGTACGGGGGGGGTGGGGGAGGTGAGGGGGGGTGGGGGGGAAGCGTTTGGTGGTTATGTCACCTGCGCTCAGGTGGCCTGGCAGATGCTGGAGTCTCCGTGGACCCAGTGGCAGATCTGAGCGAACTTGAGGGGCGTGATGCGAACGGCCACGTTGTAGTCCTGCTGGGCGCCGTTCACGTCCACCCACTGGTGCCCGGAGAAGACGCCGACGATCTTCCGCTTCCAGCGCTTCTTGCCCGGCTCCTTCAGGCGGATGTAGACTCCGGAGCCGCTGGAGCCCGGCTTGGCGTCGCAGTACTGGTACAGCAGGTCGTTGGACTCCTCCGACACCGAGCAGAAGCGATACACCAGCTGGTCCGGTCTGTCGTCGTCGAAGCCTGAGAAGTGGATGCGTCCGGCGGGCAGCTTCTTGATGGAGGGCACCACGCCGAGGTCCATGTAGCGGGTCTTCTGCGATCGCTTCAGCTCCAGGATGGCGTAGTCGTAGTCGGCCGAGACGTTCTTGGACTCGCCCTTGAACCAGCCCTTGGGCACCTGCGTCTGCTTGACGGTGGTCCAGCGGAAAGACGGCTGACCGGCGTCCGCGCTCCTCCGGCTGCGGCTTCGTCCCTTCCGGCCCCTGCGCCTCCCCTGCCTCTCCCCGCCGCCGCCTCCTCCTCTCGCCTCCTCCGGCGCTTCCTCCTCGTCGTCCTCCGCCTCCTCGTTGGCGTCGATGGCGTTGTCCTCCTCTCGCCCGCCCTTGCGCTTGCGCCCCCTCCCGCGCCCGCCGCCTCCGCCGCGCCCGCCCTTGCCGCCTCCCTTCCCGCGGCGCTTGGAGCGCTCCTTGAGCACGGCCACGCGCAGCTTCTGCGCGCCGCTCACGTAGTCGTGTCCGTCGTGGATGCAGTGGGCGGCGGTCAGCACGTGCTTGGGGGACACCAGCACGCCCGAGCAGCCCGTGGAGATCTTGACGGAGGTGGAGAACGGGTACTTGGTGGAGAACTGCTTGTCGGCGATGGTGAAGCGCGTGTCCACGCCGTAGACCTCGCGCTTGCGCCGCGAGCGGCCGGACGGGTCGACGCCGGGCCAGACGGGCCGGGCGGCGGCCTCGTCGAGCCCCTGCAGGGCGATGGTGGTCTGCGTGCGCGTGCCGTTCTCGTAGACCGTCTCGTACGAGAGCAGGCGCTCCAGCTCGGACACGCTGGGGTCCGGCAGGCCCCGCTGGCACTCGATGCCGCAGGTGGCGTGCAGCTGGGCGCGGGCGGGCGCGGAGAAGGCCGGGTTGCTCAGGTGCACCGTCCGCTTCTCGCGCACCAGCGGCACCGACCACTGCGGCCAGGTGTAGTCGTCGTCGTCGACGACGGAGGCGTCCGCCGCGCTCACACTCCGCACCGCCGCCAGGACGCACAGCGCCACCGAGAGCAGCACACACGCGGGTAAGGGGCCCATTGCACTGACCAAGCTCCTAGGCCTGAGAACACACACACACACACACACACACACACACACACACAGAGAGAAAAGGGAAAAGGATGGTGTGATTATCATTGCACATACAATACCTCAACAGTAGCCACAAGTCCATGATTGAAATTCATGCACACACACTCCCATACACATATAATCTCATGTATGGATAAGTGATAGGGAGGGAAATCACGAGATGACAAGATATGATGCACATTATGAATGTCAGGAAACAAATCTATTCAACAGCAACATAAACTCTCTCTCTCATGCTGCACCAGACTCAGGGTTTCTCAACAAATTGCAGAAGTAGATAACACAAGGCTGCTCACAACTACAGATCAGCAGATCACACATTACACCTCTTTCAATCTCTCTCTTTCTCTCTCTCTCTCTCTCTCTCTCTTCCAGGGATTTGTTTGAGAGAGTAGGAGGCATTGATAACCATGTGAATGATGAATGGCAAGTCTGGGTTTGGCATTGAAGATGTCAGACTGTAAATCGTGCTTATTTGAGGAGGTTCAACGACTGTAACTGTTCTTTTCAGAGGTGAACCGGGCAGGTGTTAATTTTCATGACTTTGGAAAGACTACTTAAGCAAGTTATTACAGCTTACTAGCCTGGCTAACACCACCACTTCTCAATGAGACGTGGTCTGGGAACCAAATGTTCATTTTCTCGTATTTGGGCAGCATGGGAACACCCAGGCTAACAGCTCACTGTTATTTCTGCCATTCTGTTTTTCTGAGCTCTTGCCACAGCCATTCCCCTGTGTGCAGTGTGTTTTCTATGTAACAGTTAAGTGCACGATCTTGAACTAACAGTCAAGTGCTTGATCTTGAGCTAACTATGGCTAATTGTTGTAGACAACAGCCTTGGCTTACATCCTCCTTTGTTCGACAGATGTTCAGCTGGGTCTTCAGTGTTCCACAGTTCCAATCTGCTAGCTTGATGCTGAGGCTAACTACACCTTCAGTCCTAATGTCAAACTCAGCCCGCTGAGCAGCAGTCACTGCTGGCTGTCTTTAGACCTGCAGTTCTGTTTCATTTGAGAGCTCTGGTCCAGACATAAGATTAGTTAAGGTAAAGTTCATGCAGAGTTTACATGCTGTATTCTGTCCAAACAGGCTGTTTCTGAGATAGGAAACTAATGATGGAGAGAGCGCAGCATACTTCACGGCCAGTCCTCACTAAATCAACACAAGGATGAGTCATAATCAGGAAGAAACATATACAAAATGGTGTATAAGATACGGTACTTATGCTCGACCTCACAATGAACGTTTACATAGTCCTAATGTATACAGAAATCATGCGTTTGCCCGTGAGACTTTAGTGACCATGACAAGCGTTACAAATATTTAGGAGCAAACACTATTTCAGTTGGCTACCTCATTCGTGACCTGGTAATACCTCAGAATATTACATCATCATCATTATATCATCATCAAGTTCTGCTGCAGTACCAATGTGCACCACAAGATGGACACAGACGGATAGATTGAAAACATCCTCCCCAAAGACCTGTCTGATCCTGAACCTATTCCCTAGGCTCTTCTCGTTCGTCTTTTTAGCTATCCTCCCTTCCTTACTTCCTTCCTCGGTCCTCCGGCTTGTTCCCACTGATATATAATGAACACTAGACTATCCCATTGTCGCCACCCCATCATTCTTTATAGATCAGTGGGAATGAGCTGGCGGACCGAGGATCGAGGAGAGAGGAGAGAGGTTGAGAAGGGGCCCCTAAGATGTGAGAGGGGCTTGTGACTACTACCTGAGCATGACCACAAGCTAAAGGTTAGGGGATTGGTTAGAGTGAGGATCAGCTGTGCAATGTTCTCGTGACTCAGATCAGTTGTCATGATTTCAGCTGATTACTTAAGATAGATCGATAGATAGATAGATAGATAGATAGATAGATACTTTATTGATCCCCAAGGGTAAGTTCAAAAGTCCCTGTAAAACTAAATCTGAACTTAGTTGGGAAACACTGCTCCTGAAAATGTGTAAAGACTGTATTATATGTGGTACTGATTTATGGGGTTAGATTTTTGAACCCAATCATTTCCAGTGTTCTGATTCTTTGAGACGGTCCTAAAAGGGGTTATTGATGATGCAATAGGCTCATTCAACTTCATGCAGGGCTGCACAGATCTAGCACTTTTGCACAATGCAAACATGCCATTGCGTTAGGGCCAGTGTGCATCACATGTTGTCAGATCTGTGCAGTGCTGCCTGAAGTCGAATGAGCCCTTCTGATTTCCCCATTTAGCATAACCTCTCGTCCTCAGAGTCAACTGAAGCCTACCTTACACTGACCAGATTTGGGAAAGATTCTTGAAAGACTGTAGTCTTTTAACTAATGCCCCTCATTCAAGCTTTACTCAAAAGACTACAGTCTTTCAAGAATCTTTCCCAAATCTTGTCAGTGTAAGGTAGGCTTTAGCAGGTGGACAAACCCCCAAAGGTAAAAGTCCTGTCAGTCCAATCCTTCTGCCTGGGCACTTCACACAGGTGACAAGTGACATCAATAAGGAGCTGACTCACTGGCTGCAGTTGGTTGTGCAAATTAAGCAAAGCTGGTTTACTGAATAGTTATAGCAAGCAGGCCTATGTGGTAGGAGTTTTCCACATCTGTGGGTAGACAAATCTGTAAAAGAGGTTTGTTTTGCCAATTCAGTCTGTTTACCAATCCTGCATATCCTAGATGTGTCTTCTGTGGATGCCAGAATATTAAGGATCCTGTAAACCAAAATTGGAGATTTGTTTGGAAACATCTGTTTAGGTCAGAAAACTAGAAGGATTGTGACATATCTGTTTTCCAGTTTTGCACAAGATGCATATTTTGTGCACTTAAAGGGCCATTCATACCAAGAACAATAACTGCAAAAAAGTATTGTTCTAATATGTAGGACAATGTCTACAAAAACTATAACAATAACGACATGAAGAACGATATCATCGAGGATTGAGGATCAATCTCAGAATAATTTGAGAACTATAAAAAACTGCCAGCCAATCTGAATCCATTACATTTTAGACACCACATTCCTGAAGAGAGACTTATTGCTTCTTGTTGGTCAGTGCGGACACTCAATATTATTATATGGGTTTCATCAGGTCCCTTCCCACAGATGTATAATCAAGCACCACGCAGCCTGTATTCATAATCTTGGTGCTTGGTTTTATACATCTGTGGGAAGGGACCTGAAACCCATGAGTAGCTACACTTATCATCTCTGTTGTGAACGGCCCTTAACACAGGTGTGTTCAGCTAGCTCGTTTGTCTGGCCTGAGAGTTGCGCTAATTACAGTTTTTCTCAATCGTTTACACACAATTTCTGGTACTTGAGACACAATTCCAGTAATATGTAGCTCATGCACCAACCTCCTGAACCGATTCTGCTGAACTATAAGCACAATTTCGGCTTTACACTCAAATTGCAGTTCTATAACACACTGTTTTCAAAACACTACACACAATTCTGTGCATTAGACACAATTTTCATGAAGAAAATCTCTTGTTTTCACAAAGAACACACTGCCATTCAAATTCTAAAGCTAACTGCCCTACCATGCACACTGACTCATCAGATGGGCAAACTCCTGTCACACAGTCTTACAATTAACAATCAGAGCTTTAGTATTACAGTAGTAGTACAGGCAGAGGCAGATCCAGAGGAGTGAGAGTAAGAGGAGGAGGATGGGGAGGCCAAGGACCGTAATCTCTGATGAGATCCGAGCCACTAGAACATTGCAGTGCTGCGTATCAATACAGTACAGTACCGGACAGTACAATACAGCTCAATGAGCACAGTAGTACAGTATTGCCTGTGGGCTGTTCTGTAGGACTGTAAAAATAAAGTATGTTTCAAGTATTTGGGGAAAGTAATCCTACTTTGTATTCCTACATAGGTTACAGTATTTTACTATTTGTTTGGCAGCCAAAAGATTACCAACACAAGGGCTTCTGTCTCCTGAACAGGAAACTGAATTCATGAGCATTGTCCTAGAAAAAATGGCATAACATTACGGGAAATACAAAGAAAAATAATAGAAAACAATGAGATATTTCAAAATACTGATAGGGTAAGCATATCAACTTACTGTATCAGCTTATCTACTGTTTGTAGTACTGTTTGTAGTGTAACACTGAACGTAAAAAAGGCCCAAGTCATTATAATGAATGGAGAAGAAGTGTTTTCAATTCATCGCAGTGTTTTACACTGAGCACATCAGTGTTCAACTGGTCCTTGTAAATGTCTTGATATATGATGGTTTGTGTGTGTCTCTTGAGAACAAAAGAGCATTTTGAGGAGAAATTACATTGTTTTGAAGGTAAAGTGTCATTTTGCAGGAGAATTGTGGAGTTTTGCCCATTGTGTGTGTTGTTTTGGATTTGTGTGTAGAGTTCTGAGAATATGAGGCATGTTTTCAGAAAATGTGTGTTAACAATCGAGAAAAACTGTAAAATCAGCTGACATGTTTGGAGCTATGGGTGCCTCTCAACTTCTCTCCTCGATCCTTGATGCTCGGTCCTCCAGGCTCGTTCCCACTGATCTATAACTAACACTGGATAGACTATCCCACTGTTGCCGCCCCATCATTCTTTATGTAGATCAATGAGGGCGAGGACCGAGGAAGGAAGGGAGGATGTATAAAACACGAATGAGAGGCGCCCAATATGTGGTAGGACAATTGAGAGGAACACCTTAACCCAGGTTGGCCATGGCTTCAGCAGTCAGCTTTTGAGACCAGTGCAGGCCCATCACAAATGTTCATGATTTTGAACTTTTCAACTTTTAATATACTCACAATGTGTTTATTCATTCAAATGTGTGGTTGATAACACGTTTTTCTGTGATAAACTCAGAACATATGGCCTACTTATGTTTGGTTTACAGTAAGTGAGCACAACTCAAGTGATTCAAAGGCAAGCATGTGCTCACTAACAGTGATTCAAAGCTGTGAAAACCAGCATAGAGGTCATGCTCACGATTGCCTTATGCTGTAATTAAAGGAACCACTGGGTAGGTCATCACTGTCTGTCTGTCTGTGTGTGTGTGTGTGTGTGTGTGTGTGTGTGTGTGTGGAGAGAGAGAGATTTGAGTGTTTTTTCTAAACATACAGTTGCAAACCAGTTAGATTAACTGTTCCCTGCCTTTGCTTGGTCATATTTAAGCCCACTAACACCACGGCCCCGGACAGCCTACACGCACTCAGTCTGCACATGAAGCCAGTGATTACCATAGTCTCTGAAGCCACGTCTTTCTTATAGACTCTCGGTAGTCTCTAAAACGCCTCAGCGTGCTATTCCGTTGACATAGGCTCTATGGTTAGAAGAGATTGATGAATCCTGCGGTGAACCAGAGGTTTGAGGAAGAAGGGGGGCGAGGGGGCACGGTCCCTGTGCTTCCACTGAAGTCGGCGGTTTGGATGCCTGCCTCTTGCAGTACCGTTAGCTGTCGGTAATGACTGGTATCTGATTACGTCTGCTGCTGCTGCTGCGACGACTTGAGCTTCTGTGCTTTCAGCGAGTCCGGAGATGTTGGGGATTGAATGTGGCCCGTCGTAGCCAAGCTAATCAACAAGTCTGCCTGAATCTAACGCTGAAACAACCCACTCTAATAGGTGACGTTGCAGGGTTGAGAGTGAGAGTAGTTAGGCTAATGCTTCCACCAGACCATCACTTTGCAATGCGCTAAAAGGCAAATAGCACATGCGTTCCACTTCCAGAACGATGGTCATTTCCAGTGAATGGAACCCCATTTTCCATTAGGACTGATCATGTGGCTTCGCCCTACTCTGACCGACCACATTATCATGCACATGTAATTTTAAGAGCATGAAAGCGGCGAATGATTGCAGGCTGTCACGGGCCTGGCTGTATGGATCATACGTGACAGGCAACGGCACATCTGTCATTCAAGCTCACGGCCAAATGTAGCACAGATGCCCTCCATGTCCTAGGGGCCCTCGCACATTCCCTTCTGATTAAGCGAGCATGCAGCGTGACTCCGGAGACACTGTCCTCCATCGGACAGCGCCTGTCCCATAGGGAAATGTTTCCTCTGAGAGAGCACGGCGACGTCGCCCAAGTAGATACGATATACACCCTCTCATTAATCCTCGCTCCCATGCGCAAAACGTCCCAGTCGGCCCCCACAGCACAGATACCCCACCCAGGAACAATGTCCGTCATAAGGGACTTTCCTATTTGGCTCGAGCCAATGAAAACCATGAGCGTCTCACAGTTTCACTGAAAGTGTGGGACCTTTTGGAATTATTAGTGAAAAAGCAAAGCGCCCTGGTCAAATGGAGTCCAAACAGCGCGCATCGCCGTACGCATATCATGGGGAGAATTGGGCACCTGCGACAAACTTCCTTTGATTCTCCTTCAACTCTTTCATTTTCTGCGTTTAATAAACCGATACTGCTGACAATAAAAGTAACCTAGGCTATGTTTCAAAGTGATAAGACAATTAACCAGCGCAAAGGTGATGGGATGATGAAACTATGTTTATGTAGGCCTAATGCTGTGGTCCAAATCGCTGTCTCTCTGTAAGGGACTTTCCATTAGACTGCAGCAGCCTGTGAGTAGGCTTCATAAGCGCCACCGCATATTTCCACTCCAGTCAGGATTCGCGGGAATTCCATAGATCAGCACATTAACTTTGCTGCATGATCTCTAACCAACGGATGGCGCTAGAGATCGCCTATAATGGCAGGATTCATCCAGAGGCGTTTATGACTAGGAGAGCAGTGTTCACTTCAACATCAAATAGGCTAAATTGATGAAATTACAAGTGGAGGGGAGAGTTTCTTCATCTTGACCCAATGTTATTTCAGCATCACGAATCATCATTGGTTGTTCTATACGACCCGACAAAACAGCGTGACTAAAAACAAAATGCCGTTATAAAGATGAAAAGAATTGAAAAATCTCAGAGCCAACACTTTATCCAAAAGCCATAGGTCCAAATCACTTCCTCAGTTTTTTTTCAAATAATACCTTCACATATGTTAACAGAGAGAAAGAAACAGATGCTGTATCCGACACTTTGCTGTATCGGGTGTATAATAAAAGTCACAGAATATGCCTAATAGCCAATAAACATCATCAACAAAATTGCATTGCCAAATTGCATAGACTGGAACTAAAACAAAAGTTCAATTGAGAATCCGACTTTAATATATTCCCTTAGTCATTTCTAAAGTTTATTTCCCATTCACAACTGAATATAGCCTACTGAAAATACAAGAACATATTTTGAGTTGATAATTAGTCTGGATTAATAGATTATGCAATAACAGATTATAACCATCCGTGGACGTTTCCCCAAAAATACTAACAATGTCTCCTCAGAGAACACCAGCGAGACTTCGGTCTTCAGTGTCTGAATTAATTAACCAATACATCCAGTCTCCTTTGTTGCAAAAACAGTAAAGGCATCATACCTGATAGCATTCGATTGATGGATAACAGATATCCGCAGTGGGTTATTTGTTTATTCAGTAGTATCCCAGATAGGAGAGAGAATTTAAAACTTCATCCCCGAGGTATTCTTATCAGTGGGCGACAGTCCGCTCCCTCTGAAATCCCGTCCACCAAAAAGGCAGTGGGAAGTGGGAGCCAGGCTCCGCGCTGTGGATTGCACTTGATGCCGGGGAGAGGCAAAAAAAAGAGAGGACTGAATAAGATTTTTTCCTTGGCGACAACGCGTTTCGCATAGGGGTGGGACCAAACTCTAGCAAGCAGCAGGGAAAGTAGAGAAAGACATCAGTAGGCTGCCGCCGTTCTGAGGGCTGCGCTCATTAAATCACTGGATATTGTAGAAATGGGAATCGATGTCAAAGTCGCGTTTGTCTCCTCCTTTCAAACAGGCTGCTGGAGGATCTCTGCCAGAATTCGTTCCACTGTGCCCACAAATACAGACCGGCGGAACTTTTCCCTTGCTCATTGTCATCCGCTCCCCTTCTCACATCTGTTATGCTGGGCTCCGTGTTCGCTGAGGTGGTAAACACCCCGGCAGGGGGTCCTCAAATCCAAAGGCTGTAAGCTCACATGCAGTGACACACGCACAAAGACCATCTCGGCCAGACATAGAATAACTCTCGCTCTTTCTCCCTCTCTCCCTCCTTCCCTCTCTCTCCCTGTCTCATGTTTGGGTGGAAAGCGGACTGCACATCAACTTTGTAAACCCCCTTTCTTTCTTTGAGCTGAACAGTGCATAAAGGATTGTAAGGAATCCATCACTAGGGCTGTAGTTTTTTTTTCTTCCCCAATGCAATTTGTGACAATTAGTCAGCCCTTGATTATAATTCAGTGAAGCATTCTCATGCAAAAACAGGTCCTTTGCCTGCTAACACCTGTTTTATAAGACGGCCACTTTCTTCACTTTGATGTTTTAACATGATTTTGCGTTTGACATTGGAATGTCATGCAGGTTAGGGATAATGGACGACATGCCGTTTGGTTATACAAAGTTAATGCACGTTCTAGAAATACAAATTAATCTGTGATGTGAGTCACACAAGTTGGGTTCCCATAGCAGAATATTGGAGTGTGTTGGATTCATTTGTGATTACTTGAGGAATGAACATCAAAACTGAAAACTGTGATTAGTTAAAAACCTTTACTGTTCAGCTGACATTAGTTTGCTCATTCAGTGTAGGCCTACCTCAACTCAACAAGCTATAAATATAAATCTTGTGTAGTTAGTTACAGAACTGCTCATCCCTGCAGAAGTTGCTGAGAAAGATCGCACAAGGGCGGTTCCTATGATGGGGATGCACACAAACAGCCCTGTGTACCTGTGGCCAGGTGAACTCTCACCTGAGATGGGTGGGGTTATGGAGCATGTCTGGCCACTTGCGTCTGTGCCCCCTCTGACAGACGAATGGGTTCCGTGCCACGCCCCGACACATTCTACCCGCTCCCAGGTCACTTAGCAACAGCAGTAATAATGGGGCACACACGTGCTGGAAAACCGAGACCACAATTAGGCACTGTTATGGGGCTGCCATTGGTTATTTTGAAAAAGGTCAGAGGTCAGGCATGTGCTGTGTGCTGGCACGATGCAGCTGTTCCACTGCCACACCCAAGAGAGAGAGAGAGAGAGAGAGAGAGAGAGAGAGAGAGAAAGATAGAGAGAGAGAGAGATCTATGTTGAGAGGGGAGGAGAGGGAAAAAGCACAGGGTGACATTTCTGGTTAGGGTTTAAGGGCATACCAGGGCGCATAGAGCCGTCTTTGTGTGTGTGTGTGTGTGTGGAGGGAGCACCGGACCCTGCGCAGGATGTCATCTTTAAGTGCTCCCTGTGTGAGGACAATCTCAGCCTAAGCTCCCCACGCGCCTGCGCACAGTAGGAACATTTCATTTAGCTCAGTCCAACGCGCTCCCTTTGAAGGAGGACACTTGAGGCGGTGGCACAGTTTCACGGCTGTCAGAATGTCCACTGTTTATCTGTCCTAATCGTTTTTACATACACTGGGCAAGCCCCTGTGCCCTCTTTTCCTGTTTAAAAAAAATATGTGGTTTCACACCCCAAATATGACCACAATATGTGAATGAAAATCCAATAAGACATATGTTCTCTCTCTCTCACACACACACACACACACACACACACACACACACACACACACACACACACACTCTCTCTTTGTAGTGTATACATGTGGACACAAATTGCAGTAGGTTTTTGGCTGCGGCTTGAGTTAGATAGCTCCACATGACTGGTCCCAGATCTGTGTGGATGGTTAAGCAGAAGTCTGGGCTACAGTATGTGCTAAGAGCTCTGGCTCAAAAAGTTGAGGTCAAATGTGTGAGTTTGTCAATGGCCAGAAACTACACTCCAAAGATACTTAAATACTTTTTCAACCGTCTCTGTACACTCTCAGTCAACAAGTTTACTTGCTGTTACTCTGACTCTGATCGTCATGACTACACGTCCTTTTTTCAACGACGTGAATCAAGCCAGCTGTGTGACTGTCTGTGTTTAGAATGCACTTGGACCACACTAACTAAAATACTTGGCTTTTACATCAAACATTGTGTCAGCGGTTTAAAATGATGAATGTGAAGAACAATTGACCACTCATAATAGAAAATGTTTGTTCTGGCATGACCACGTTGACAAAAGAGTCGTTTTTATCAAGAGGGATATCTGTACCATTTCTCCAGCTTTCTCTTGCTGTCAACCTATCTTGTTACTTGTTAATCGATCAGCTGGCAAACCCACTAGAATGCCGCGTGACCTCGGGCCCTCACGGTCGTTCCCCGCCACCTAAACAGCATCGATCAGAATCAGTCTGCACCAAATGGGCTCTCTGCTGAACGCAGGCCAAGAACATTCCTGCTTTGGAAACGCACATTTGTGTTGATGAATTACTCTGGGAGCAATTGCTTCCTCCCTGGGGTGTGTTTTGATGTGTTTTACACCAGCGAAATGTATGTGTGAGTGTGTGTGTGTGTGTGTGTGTGTGTGTGTGTGTGTGTGTGTGTGTGTGTGAGAGAGAGTTTATGTTTTTGTGTATGTGAGTGTGTGTGTGTGTGTGAGAGAGAAGGTTTATGTCTGTGTGTGTGTGTGTGTGTGTGTGTGTGTGTGTGTGTGTGTGTGTGTGTGTGCCTATGCATGCATGCATGCATGTGTGCATCAGTGTATTTGCTTCTCTGTGCCGAGAGTTCTATTAGGTGGTAATGCGATATCCTAACCTGCCGTTTAGAGTGCCGACTGCACAGACCATCTTTCTGAGGGTTCCGGCCGTGTCCACTGTAAGTGGCGCAGATGAAGGAGCGGCCTGCTTGTCTGCACTGACCGCACCAATAAACCATCTCAGCGGGACCTAATGACCCGCTCTGAGCTTCCACTCGCTTTATTTTGACAAGTTCCTGCTCATTTAGAGGCCCTCTCACTAAACAGACACCCATTGATCGCAGGAGTGCTCCGCTTTCATGCGTATACAGCATACACACACACACACACACACACACACACACACACACACACACACACAAACCCCGCATACACTCCACCCATGCCTCTCACACTCACTCTTTCAGCCTCCCCCCACATTCCCTCTCTCTTTCTCTCTCTCTGTCAAAATCACACACACACACACACACACACACACACACACACACACACACACATACAGATACACATGCACATGCACAGACACAGAAATTTTTTGACTCTCCCCCATCTACCTTAAGTTTCAGTTTCCCCCTCTCCTTCTCTCTCTCTCTCTCCTTCTCTCTCTCTCTCTCTCTCTCTCTCTCTCTCTCTCTCTCTCTCTCTCTCTCTCTCTCTCTCTCTCTCTCTTTCCCTTTGCCTGCCACATGCCACATGCATGTCCAAACAGACGGCTTGCAGGCAGCATCACTCAACACACAGAGTGTTAACCTCGAGTAAATATTTGGACCCCCAGACGGCAGGGTCAAGCTGCCAAAGCCAAACCTCAGCTGATCCATACGGCTAACATAAAACCGAATGACACGAACACACACACACACACACACACACACACACACACACACACACACACACACACACACACACTAAACAGCTAGCAAACATTCACAAATAAACACATCAACATGAATCACACCTTAGATGTAATGTAATTGAATGTAATTTCAGACCTCTCTTACATCAGAGAGTTGTTGGACTGTGCGGTGGACGCTGGCGCTCAAGCAGCACCTCAAGTCTAAGGATCAGTAGGTGTTTTTTATAACAATAACAATATCGTAATGTCTAATACGGACCCTTTCATAGTCCATCTTAATAGTGGTGATTATACTCTGTGTGATCTTGAATATTTCCCCAAAGTTCTGCATGTTCCAAGCGACATGTGAGATCAATAAATCTGGGACATTGGCAAGATTAACGCCAGTTGAGAGAAAAATTTGCCGTCCTTGATGTCGGCAAAAGAAAACAGAAAATGGCAACATGGCCCGCCACAGATCTGGCTAAAAATAGGAAGCCTTCGGCCCACACTGAACCTTTTACTGGTCCGGCAGTGTGGGTTTTATTTGAAATGCTCTTTTTTCCGACAGAGAGGCATTTATCCGCCACAGGGCACATGCTGTATGGCTACGGGGAGGGCCATGAAAACGCACACCTGATCAAAGCTGCGATCTTTGACTTACTGTAGAAACATAGAGCGAGGAACGTACCCACCCTCATCAGCAGTATCTAAACGCAAACACACGTGCACACACACACACACACACACACACACACACCACTTTCTCCCTCTGTCAAATTATGGACGGAAAGAACACTGAGGCATACAGCGATCAAACAGAGAGGCAGTCAGGGCTGACAGAGGGAGAACGCACACAAAACAGGCCTTGTGAACTGTAGCTGTGCTGGGTACACACGCCGACCCTATCTCCAAACCTCTCATTCAACACACATTGTTTAGAAAAATTCAAGTGATGTGGAAGTGTACAGTACACACATACTGTAGACACACACAGACACACAGACACACAGACACACACACACACTCACACATATACACACATATCCCCCCCCCACACACACACACCACTTAACCTGACTGAGTGAACAACACACCCAGTGAGATCTTACAGAATAGCCACTCGTCAAAAAAGGCACACAAACGTCAAGTTGATTTATTAATAGCAGTAATAGCAGAATCCAGTGAAGCTGATACGCTCTTAACTGACCTTAGGGTGACATTTATAACTTTCAAAACTAGATATGAGGCTTTTACAGTGACAGTAATATGTACAGTAAATTATGTTTCTTTGTTTCAACAGGTTTTTATTTGAAATTCAAGCTGTCACACAGGTCTACAGTATGTCTCTGAGGCGTGGAATTTATGCCTGCCTATTTATGGGAAGAGGAGTTTTCTTTCAAATGGGGTTGTTCTCTTATAAACACAGATATTCTACATACCTCAGATTACAGGCTTTACAGAACCATCGAGAACATTTACCTCCAGGGTAATCATAGCTCAGTGTTCTACAGTATATACTGCTATAGATAGGCAGAAGAACATGTATATGCAAATGTATACAAAAACATCTCTCTATCTTCCTCATTCTCTCTGTCAGTCTTTCTCTTTGTCAGACACACACACACACACACACACACACACACACACACACACA
>NC_084999.1:7372792-7397792 GCF_963854185.1 Sardina pilchardus | reverse complement strand
CAATGCTAAATTTGCTAACAATGCTAACCAGGTTAATTAGCTAACTTAGTTGATGATTTTTTGCAGTTATGCTAAAAATGTTAACTATGCTAACAATGCTAACTATGCTAACCATGGTAACTAGCTAACTTGCTAGTGAGGACTTTTATTTTGAAACATTTGTTGCTAGGGTATCCATGGTGGCCACTATCAGGAAACAAGAAGTTACTGCAGTATAATCATGTTGGTTGCTATGGAAACGGTCATAAACACTTTTTAATGGTTGCTATGTTGGTTGCTAGGTACATGGAGGTTTCATGTAGTTGACTGGAGGCATAGTGGATGATAACTGACAGTTGGAATGGTTGAACAGTTCAATAGTTGAGTAGTTTCAATGGTTAAATGATTTAATAGTGTATTATTGCAGTGAGGACCTTTATTTTGAAACAGTTGTGGACAGAGGAAGTAGTGAAACAGGATCTGTAGTCTTAATGAGATTGTATGCTTAAAGCCTGAGACAGAAGGTGCTTCTCATAGCGTTTACGCGTCCTCTCTCGCTCCTCACTGATCTACATAAAGAATGATGGAGCGGCAACAATGGGATAGTCTAGCCCTTCTTCTATCTTTCTTTATGTAGATCATTGAGGATCGAGGATCGAGGGAGGACATATAAACGCTGCTTGAGAGGGACCCACAGTAAATACTTTAAAAGTTGTATGTAGATAGTCTAATTAATGTTGATAGATAGAATGTTTAATGGATGTTGATAGGCAGATTGTTTAATAGATATTGATTGACAGTTTAATGGGTGGATGAGTGAATGGTCTGAAGAAGATGAATGGATAGAAGGTTGGATGGAATGTGCCTTATATTCTTGTTAAGAGAGACACTGATACAGCTCTCTGAGAGTAGTTGACACAGGTGTAATCAATTTAACTGGCTAGTCTTAAGAGAGCCAGAGTATCTTAAAGCCTGAGACAGAGTAAATAATTTAAAAGTTGAATGTAGATAGTCTAATTAATGTTGATAGACAGAGAGTTTAATGGATGTTAGACAGATTGTTTAATAGATGTTGATAGACAGTTTAATGGGTGGATGAGTGAATGGTCTGAAGAAGATGAATGGATAGAATGTTGGATGGAATGTGCCTTATATTCTTGTAGAATGGAGAGACACAGCTCTCTACTGAGAGTAGTGGATACAGATACAGGTGTAATCAATTTAACTGGCTAGTCTTAAGAGAGCCAGCCTGAGACAGAGTAGATTGTTTAAAAGTTCAATGTAGAGCGTCTAATTGATGTTGTTGATAGGCAGACTGTTTAGAATGGGTGGATGAGTGAATGGTTTGAAGAAGATGAATGGATATAAAGTTGGATGGAATTAGGAGGACTTATTTTGATACTGTTGTGCGCAGAGGATACAGGGGAACAGAATATGTAGTCTTCAGAGAGGAGCCTGAGAGAAACTGACAGTTGGTGCCCAGGTGGCTGACCAGCTGGGGTAACATTCTAATTGCTGCCGTGATGTCATAATGAGCAATGTTAAGTCTATGGGGGAAATGGTGATAGTTTTTAACTAATAGTTTAAAAAGTATAAAAGTTACAAAGTTGAAAAATATAAAGCACATATGGCATAAGCAAGACCTACGCAACAAAGTTTGAATGAAGTTTCTACGTTAAACGGTTGAAGCTGAATTGCGAGCGTTAGAAGAAGAAGTTTAACTAGAAATGCAATTCCAAGGAATTACCAGTGCATGAAAATGCAAAAATAGATAGATAATGTAGATATGGTTACTAAGGTGTAGCTAGGGTAAACATGGTGGTTGCATAGTTTACAGAGAGTTGATAGTGTGAAGGTAGACAGTTTAAAGATGAAACATTCCAGTTCTAACTTAACTAATGATTTCTATTCATGTTAAAATGTTGATTAGCTAACTTAGCTAATGATTTCTAGCAGTTACGCTAAAAATGCTTATTATGCTAGCAATGTTAACTTTACTAACAATGCTAACCAGGTTGATTAGCTAACTTAACCGATGATTTCTAGCAGTTATGCTAAAAATGCTAACTATGCTAACAATGCTAACTATGCTAACTTGCTAGTGAGGACTTTTATTTTGAAACATTTGTTGCTAGGGTATCCATGGTGGCCACTATCAGGAAACAAGAATTTACTGCAGTATAATCATGTTGGTTGCTATGGAAACGGTCATAAACGCTTAATTTTAATGGTTGCTATGTTGGTTGCTAGGTACATGGAGGTTTCATGTAGTTGACTGGAGGCATAGTGGATGATAACTGACAGTTGGAATGGTTGAACAGTTCAATAGTTGAGTAGTTTCAATGGTTAAATGATTTAATAGTGTATTATTGCAGTGAGGACCTTTATTTTGAAACAGTTGTGGACAGAGGAAGTAGTGAAACAGGATCTGTAGTCTTAATGAGATTGTATGCTTAAAGCCTGAGACAGAAGGTGCCTCTCATAGCGTTTACGCGTCCTCTCTCGCTCCTCACTGATCTACATAAAGAATGATGGAGCGGCAACAATGGGATAGTCTAGCCCTTCTTCTATCTTTCTTTATGTAGATCATTGAGGATCGAGGAGCGAGGGAGGACATATAAACGCTGCTTGAGAGGGACCCACAGTAAATACTTTAAAAGTTGTATGTAGATAGTCTAATTAATGTTGATAGATAGAATGTTTAATGGATGTTGATAGGCAGATTGTTTTATATTGATTGACAGTGTAATGGGTGGATGAGTGAATGGTCTGGAGAAGATGAATGGATAGAAGGTTGGATGGAATGTGCCTTATATTCTTGTTAAGAGAGACACTGATACAGCTCTCTGAGAGTAGTTGACACAGGTGTAATCAATTTAACTGGCTAGTCTTAAGAGAGCCATAGTACTCTTAAAGCCTGAGACAGAGTAAATAATTTAAAAGTTGAATGTAGATAGTCTAATTAATGTTGATAGACAGAGAGTTTAATGGATGTTGATAGACAGATTGTTTAATAGATGTTGATAGACAGTTTAATGGGTGGATGAGTGAATGGTCTGAAGAAGATGAATGGATAGAATGTTGGATGGAATGTGCCTTATATTCTTGTAGAATGGAGAGACACAGCTCTCTACTGAGAGTAGTGGATACAGATACAGGTGTAATCAATTTAACTGGCTAGTCTTAAGAGAGCCAGCCTGAGACAGAGTAGATTGTTTAAAAGTTCAATGTAGAGCGTCTAATTGATGTTGTTGATAGGCAGACTGTTTAGAATGGGTGGATGAGTGAATGGTTTGAAGAAGATGAATGGATATAAAGTTGGATGGAATTAGGAGGACTTATTTTGATACTGTTGTGCACAGAGGATACAGGGGAACAGAATATGTAGTCTTCAGAGAGGAGCCTGAGAGAAACTGACAGTTGGTGCCCAGGTGGCTGACCAGCTGGGGTAACATTCTAATTGCTGCCGTGATGTCATAATGAGCAATGTTAAGTCTATGGGGGAAATGGTGATAGTTTTTAACTAATAGTTTAAAAAGTATAAAAGTTACAAAGTTGAAAAATACAAAGCACATATGGCATAAGCAAGACCTACGCAACAAAGTTTGAATGAAGTTTCTACGTTAAACGGTTGAAGCTGAATTGCGAGCGTTAGAAGAAGAAGTTTAACTAGAAATGCAATTCCAAGGAATTACCAGTGCATGAAAATGCAAAAATAGATAGATTATGTAGATATGGTTACTAAGGTGTAGCTAGAGTAAACATGGTGGTTGCATAGTTTACAGAGAGTTGATAGTGTGAAGGTAGACATTTTAAAGATGAAACGTTCCAGTTCTAACTTAACTAATGATTTCTATTCATGTTAAAATGTTGATTAGCTAACTTAGCTAATGATTTCTAGCAGTTACGTTAAAAATGCTTATTATGCTAGCAATGCTAACTTTACTAACAATGCTAACCAGGTTGATTAGTTAACTTAACCGATGATTTCTAGCAGTAATGCTAAAATGCTAACTATGCTAACAATGCTAAATTTGCTAACAAAGCTAACCAGGTTGATTAGCTAACTTAGTTGATGATTTTTTGCAGTTATGCTAAAAATGCTAACTATGCTAACAATGTTAACTATGCTAACCATGCTAACTAGCTAACTTGCTAGTGAGGACTTTTATTTTGAAACATTTGTTGCTAGGGTATCCATGGTGGCCACTATCAGGAAACAAGAAGTTACTGCAGTATAATCATGTTGGTTGCTATGGAAACGGTCATAAACACTTAATTTTAATGGTTGCTCTGTTGGTTGCTAGGTACATGGAGGTTTCATGTAGTTGACTGGAGGCATAGTGGATGATAACTGACAGTTGGAATGGTTGAACAGTTCAATAGTTGAGTAGTTTCAATGGTTAAATGATTTAATAGTGTATTATTGCAGTGAGGACCTTTATTTTGAAACAGTTGTGGACAGAGGAAGTGGAAGAGGAAACAGGATCTGTAGTCTTAATGAGATTGTATGCTTAAAGCCTGAGACAGAAGGTGCCTCTCATATAGCGTTTACACGTCCTCCCTCGCTCCTGATCTACATAAAGAATGATGGAGCGGCAACAATGGGATAGTCTAGCCCTTCTTCTATCTTTCTTTATGTAGATCATTGAGGATCGAGGAGCGAGGGAGGACATATAAACGCTGCTTGAGAGGGACCCACAGTAAATACTTTAAAAGTTGTATGTAGATAGTCTAATTAATGTTGATAGATAGAATGTTTAATGGATGTTGATAGGCAGATTGTTTAATAGATATTGATTGACAGTTTAATGGGTGGATGAGTGAATGGTCTGAAGAAGATGAATGGATAGAAGGTTGGATGGAATGTGCCTTATATTCTTGTTAAGAGAGACACTGATACAGCTCTCTGAGAGTAGTTGATACAGGTGTAATCAATTTAACTGGCTAGTCTTAAGAGAGCCAGTAAAGCCTGAGACAGAGTAAATAATTTAAAAGTTGAATGTAGATAGTCTAATTAATGTTGATAGACAGAGAGTTTAATGGATGTTGATAGACAGATTGTTTAATAGATGTTGATAGACAGTTTAATGGGTGGATGAGTGAATGGTCTGAAGAAGATGAATGGATAGAATGTTGGATGGAATGTGCCTTATATTCTTGTAGAATGGAGAGACACAGCTCTCTACTGAGAGTAGTGGATACAGATACAGGTGTAATCAATTTAACTGGCTAGTCTTAAGAGAGCCAGCCTGAGACAGAGTAGATTGTTTAAAAGTTGAATGTAGAGCGTCTAATTGATGTTGATAGGCAGACTGTTTAGAATGGGTGGATGAGTGAATGGTTTGAAGAAGATGAATGGATATAAAGTTGGATGGAATTAGGAGAATTACTTATTTTGATACTGTTGTGCGCAGAGGATACAGGGGAACAGAATATGTAGTCTTCAGAGAGATTGTATGCTTGCCTGAGAGAAACTGACAGTTGGTGCCCAGGTGGCTGACCAGCTGGGGTAACATTCTAATTGCTGCCGTGATGTCATAATGAGCAATGTTAAGTCTATGGGGAAATTGTTAATAGTTTTTATTTAATAGTTCAAAAAGTATAAAAGTTACAAAGTTGAAAAATACAAAGCACACATGGCATAAGCAAGACCTACGCAACAACATTTGAATGAAGTTTCTACGTTAAACGGTTGAAGCTGAATTGCGAGCGTTAGAAGAAGAAGTTTAATAAAAAGCCTAGGAAGAACAGTACAGTGCATTTTCATGCACTGTAATAACTAGAGAATGTAATTCCAGGGAAATTACGAGTGCATGAAAATGCAAAAATGTAAAGATACAGTAGATAATGTAGATATAGTTACTAAGGAGTAGCTAGGGTAAACATGGTGGTTGCATAGTTTAAAGAAAGCTGATAGTGTGAAGGTAGACAGTTTAAAGCTTAAACATTACAGTTCTAACTGAACTTAGCATTTTTAACATAACTGTTAGAAATCATAACAATGCTAACCAGGCTGATTAGCTAACTTAGCTAACCATTTCTAGCAGTTATGCTAAAAATGCTAACTATGCTAACAATGCTAACCATGCTAACTAGCTAACTTGCTAGTGAGGACTTTTATTTTGAAACATTTGTTGATGGGGTATCTATGGTGGCCACTATCAGGAATAAAGAAGTTACTGTAGTAAAATCATGTTGGTTGCTATGGAAACGGTCATAAACGCTTAATTTTAATGGTTGCTATGTTGGTTGCTAGGTACATGGAGGTTTCATGTAGTTGACTGGAGGCATAGTTGATGATAACTGACAGTTGGAATGGTTGAACAGTTAAATAGTTGAGTAGTTTCAATGGTTAAATGATTTAATAGTGTATTATTGCAGTGAGGACTTTTATTTTGAAACAGTTGTGGACAGAGGAAACAGTTTAACAGGATATGTGTAGTCTTCAAAGAGATTGTATGCTTAAAGCCTGAGAGAGAGAGAGAGCTGCTGCAGGTGGGGCTGGCCACCTGGCATAAGATTCTAATTGCCCTATTATGATGTCATAATCCAATGTTAAGTCTATGGGAGAAAAAATGGTTTAAAAAATTAATATAAATTCAACGATTAAGTTTTCAAAGTTGAAAAATACAAAGCTGAAGTCACCTAAGTAAGACCTACGCAGCGCAGTTTGAACGAAGTTTCTACGTTAAACGGTTGAAGCTGAATTGGACGCACAAAAACGTTAGAAGAAAAATAAAAATAATAAGAATAAATCGGATAACAGTAGAGTGCATTTTCATGCACTCTAATAAGAAGCCTAGGAAGAACAGTACAGTGCATTTTCATGCACTGTAATAATAAGAAGAATAGGAAGAACAGTACAGTGCATTTTCATGCACTGTAATAATAAGAAGAATAGGAAGAACAGTACAGTGCATTTTCATGCACTGTAATAACTAGAAATGCAATTCCAAGGAATTACCAGTGCATGAAATGCAAAAATAGATAGATAATGTAGATATGGTTACCAAGGTGTAGCTAGGGTAAATATGGTGGTTGCATAGTTTACAGAGAGTTGATAGTGTGAAGGTAGACAGTTTAAAGCTGAAACATTTTGATTTGCTGATTTCTATTCATGTTAAAATGTTAATTATGGTAACAATGATAACCAGGTTGATTGGTTAACTTAGCTACTGATTTCATGCAGTAATGGTAAAAAGGTTAACTATGCTAACTATGCTCACAGTGTTAACCAGGTTGATTAGCTAACTTAGCTAATGATTTCTAGCAGTTATGCTAAAAATGCTAACTATGCTAGCAATGCTAACTATGGTAACAATGCTAACTTAAACTAACAATGCTAACCAGGTTGATTAGCTAACTTGACTGATGATTTCTAGCAATAATGCTAAAAATGCTAACAATGCTAAAATTGCTAACAATGCTAACCAGGTTGATTAGCTAACTTAGTTAGATGTTTTTTGCAGTTATGCTAAAAATGCTAACTATGCTAACAATGTTAACTATGCTAACCATGCTAACTAGCTAACTTGCTAGTGAGGACTTTTATTTTGAAACATTTGTTGCTAGGGTATCCATGGTGGCCACTATCAGGAAGCAAGAAGTTACTGCAGCATAATCATGTTGGTTGCTATGGAAACGGTCATAAACGCTTAATTTTAATGGTTGGTATGTTGATTGCTAGGTACATGGAGGTTTCGTGTAGTTGACTGGAGGCATAGTTGATAACTGACAGTTGGAATGGTTGAACAGTTAAATAGTTGAGTAGTTACAATGGTTACATGATTTAATAGTGTATTATTGCAGTGAGGACCTTTATTTTGAAACAGTTGTGGACAGAGGAAGTAGTGAAACAGAATCTGTAGTCTAAATGAGATTGTATGCTTAAAGCCTGAGACAGAAGGTGCCTCTCATATAGCGTTTACGCGTCCTCTCTCGCTCCTCGATCCTCACTGATCTACATAAAGAATGATGGAGCGGCAACAATGGGATAGTCTAGCCCTTCTTCTATCTTTCTTTATGTAGATCATTGAGGATCGAGGAGCGAGGTAGGACATATAAACGCTGCTTGAGAGGCACCCACAGTAAATACTTTGAAAGTTGTATGTAGATAGTCTAATTAATGTTGATAGACAGAATGTTTAATGGATGTTGATAGGCAGATTGTTTAATAGATATTGATTGACAGTTTAATGGGTGGATGAGTGAATGGTCTGAAGAAGATGAATGGATAGAAGGTTGGATGGAATGTGCCTTATATTCTTGTTAAGAGAGACACTGATACAGCTCTCTGAGAGTAGTTGATACAGGTGTAATCAATTTAACTGGCTAGTCTTAAGAGAGAGTGTGCTTAAAGCCTGAGACAGAGTAAATCATTTAAAAGTTGAATGTAGATAGTCTAATTAATGTTGATAGACAGAGAGTTTAATGGATGTTGATAGGCAGATTGTTTAATAGATGTTGATAGACAGTTTAATGGGTGGATGAGTGAATGGTCTGAAGAAGATGAATGGATAGAAAGTTGGATGGAATGTGCCTTATATTCTTGTAGACTGGAGAGACACAGCTCTCTACTGAGAGTAGTGGATACAGATACAGGTGTAATCAATTTAACTGTCTAGTCTTAAGAGAGCCAGTGTATGTAGCCTGAGAGAGAGAGAGAGCTGCTGCAGGTGGGGCTGGCCACCTGGCATAAGATTCTAATTGCTTAATGATCCGATTGTGATGTCATAGAGGCCAATGTTAAGTCTATGGGGAAATTTGTAATAGTTTTTAATTTATAGTTTAAAAAGTATAAAAGTTACAAAGTTGAAAAATACTTAGCAGCCTTCCCCTATTTAAGACCTACGTTGCGACGTTTGAATGAAGTTTCTAAGTTAAACGGTTCAAGCTGAATAGAAAAAATGAATTTGATCAGCGGAATAATAAGAAGAAGAAGAAGAAGCCTTGGAAGAACAGTACAGTGCATTTTCATGCACTGTAATAACAGTATGGCTGTCAGAGCTTTACTTCCGGCACCCAGTGATATCCTGTGGATGTGACGAGGGGGGATTGACATGATACTGCCTTCTCCCTTGTCTCCCCACTGGCCGAATCACCCACACACATGGTGTACACCCACCCACACACACACACACACACACACACACACACACACACACACACACACACACACACACACACACACACACACACACACACACACACACACACACACACACATCGCTCATGGGATATCCAGATGATTCAGTTCCAACTCCCTGTCTCGCTCCCTCCACTAGAGAGATACATCTAGCAGCTGTGTGCCACTGCAGTAAATCAGAATCAGCAGCAAAATTACCTAAAGCAGACACCATTTGCAGATATGTTGCGCACGAAAATGATTTTTTCCTGAATTATTTCAATGAGTGGTACTTGATTAATGTTATAGCTGAGCACCATGTGTTTGGTTAGACAGGCTGGAATAATAATTTTGAAAAATACACACTAAAATGGTGACCTCTGTTGAGTTTTGAGAAGAGAAATGAGCAAAATAAGACTTTGCTCTCATTTCATTATTAATTAATCAATTGATTGATTGATTAATTATTATAATTAATAATTATTTGGTGTTGCATCGCCTGCTTAAATGGTCAAGCAGCCTTATTATTGTTGTTTGTTATTGTTTTTGTTGCTATTGCTTGGATGACCTTGGATATGTATCTGCTAAGCAAACATAACCATTTTTTTTAAACAAAAACATGACAGACCTACTTTCACTACCTCCTTGGCCACCTATAGCCTTTACTTTGCACAGGAACAGTTTGTTTGCCTTGCCCTGATACAGAAACGCTTTGTTTAAATATGTCTGTCTCAGTTTGTCAGTTAGTCCACCAGTTTATGTTCTCAATCAAAAGTTTGAACTTTATAACTACTGTAAATAGACCCGAGGTTGTTTTTACTTCAAAGTTATGCTGTACGTAATATCAAACTGTTCTCAGATTCTTTCTGCAAATTCACTTTCTGTTAATCAGAACGCTCATCATTCTTTTTACTGTTCATACCAAAACATGAAGCAGACGGTTACTATCGTTACTATACTATACATTGTTGACTGTGTTCCAGTAATTACAAGTTGTAATGCAGTAATAAGTCTTTTAATTACTTTGCTTCTTCTAATCATTACATTTGATGTACTTTTTAACTAATTGTTGCCCTTTTATAAGTTTATTTACTGTTATTCATGGATGTTGTTTATGTAAAGCCCACTGAATTACCCCTGTGAAATGCGTTATATAAATAAACTTGCCTCTCCATTATTTAAAAAATTCACAGATTCAATATTCAAAAATTCAAAGATTCAAAGATTCAAACTTTATTGTCTAATATGTTGCCATGTTAGAACATTTTATGTTGATTGTAGACAGAGTGTGTGTGATGTGTCCAATATTTAGCCCAATAGAAGCATGTAAAATATAACTGAAGCCCCCCTAAGGAAAACAAATACTTTATACAGTACATCTGTGATTATGCGTAATTATGTTGTCTAAGGACCTTCACCATCAGGGATGTAGTGGTAAAATAAGAGGTGGGTATGAACTATGAATTCTGTGATCATGCTGGGGTGGACTGCGCCATGTGTTATCAGATTTTTAAAAATGGCGTTCAGAACATGTTTGATGATGGTTGAGGTTATTGAGTAATGTTTATAAGCAATGGTGTTAAATGGTTCCTAGAGTGTTGACGAGTGTTCATACTGTGAATGTGAATAATACAGTGCAACTTTTCAATGTTAAAAGTTGCAATTGGTGAATTAACTCTTGACAGGTGGATAAGTAAGGGATAATCAACGACGCGCCGTGCGTTTATAGGAAAATAATGCACGTTCGAAGTGGTAATAAGGACCCGACGCCGCAGGCCGCATTTAGCCTCCACTACATCCCTGTTCACCATGATTGATTTTCAATTTAAGATGTTTAGGAAATATGCAAAACAATGCAATGAATGCAATGAAAAATATGTGCGTAATGTGATTTGCTTGAATTAGATTATACTTGTCTTCATTACTAAACTGAAGTGCACATATCATGATACATTCTGTAAAGTTTGACGATTGCTACATTTCTTCGACACTCTTCCAAGAATATGCACACATTGATAAAGAAAGATGTTCACATAGAGTGAATTCGATTACTGTATAGAACATGCTGTGGCAGCTGCCCCAAGGGCCCCTGCATATCCTGCCTGAGCTGTTGCCACGCCTATACCAGTCAGTACCCCATCAGCTGCTAGCTTTGCCATGATGGCATTTATTGCATACGGACTGACTGCTGCCATCGCAGCTCCTGTACTGACTGCCGTTGCCGTCAGAGCTGCGAGTTGTGCTGCGAGTCCAACTTCAACTGCTGCAGGGGCCATGGCACCCATCACCAAGGAAACCCCTCCTATTGCTCCCATTGCTCCCATTGCTCCTGTCCCTAATATAAGGGAGGCTGCCATAAAAGGATGACTTTTGCACCAGTTCTGCAAGTTCTTGAGCCTTCCCGTGTCCGACAGCAGCTCAGCCACTGCCTTCTCTATCGCTCGTGAGATGCGGTTAGTGAAGTGCCGGTTCTCATTGCGAGCCAAAAGCCTGTCAATCATCCTCAGTAGCTGGGTCACCTGACTGTGGTCTTCTGGATCCCTGTTGTTGAAGGCCAGATAGCGACCATCAAACCTCTCCGCAAGTTCCTGGAGATTCTGGTTTTGATTGATCAAGTCCTGGACTTGAGTTCCCTCCAGCAAGTCTGCATGTGTGAAGATGAGAATGATGTGGCGCCTGACCTCTTCCCCAAATATTTGCTCTATCAAATCTATGCTACGCCAATCCTCCTCTGTGTAGCTATCGAGACTCACCGTCAGCAGCACAACATGGGGCCCAGGGGCGCAGAGTGCAAAGCATCTAACGATCTCTCGTTGCAAATCTTCCTGGGGGATTGGTCTATCAAACAGGCCAGGTGTGTCAATCAAGACCAGATCCCGCCCCTGTACAGTGGCACTTTCTCTCTGGCATTCTACCGTCACAGAGCTCAGGCTGAACTCTGAGCGGAAACTCTCGTTGCCCAGGATGGTGTTTCCTGTGGCACTCTTCCCCGAACCTGTTTTGCCCACAAGTACTATTCGCAGCGCGTTGACAAATCTGTCAACCATCTTCAGCAGCTCAGCCACTTGGCTTTCGTCTTCAGGCTTCTTGTTGTTGATGGTTACAAATCGGTGACTGAATTCCTTTACCAGGTCCTGGATTTTTTGATCCTGTTTCAAAATGAAATCTTGGATGGGTTCTCCTTTCAGCTTGTCAGCATGGGTGAACACGAGTATGGTGCAGTTGGACGCTTCACGACTGAAGAGTTGCTGGATGGTGTTGACTACCTGATGTTCTTCCTCTGTGAAGCGTCCCAGCGGAACGATCAACAGGAGCGCAGACTGTCCTGTTTCTGCTCAGCCTTAGAAAGTTGAGAATCTAATAGAGTGAAGTTTGAATACAGTTATTGAAATGAAAGTTGATGGGTTGAAAAGTTTTAGAATTGATTGCTTTCATAATGCCTCTTTCTTTTTTCTTGGGGGGGGGGGGGGGGGTCCAACACCTGTTTAATGTTTATTCTGACTATGTGATAATGTTCAATTTTATGTACTGTAGTGCTCAACTTCTTACTGCTAACAATAAAACAACAACCACAACAAAGCAAGAAAAGTGTGCAACTACACATAAAACAATGCACAGCTGAAATGATCTTTGAACTGGTGAACTGGTGAACTGGTGAACTTTGCCATTTTACGATCCAACCTATAGCCGAATTCAGGACAATAGGCCAGGCATGAATCCAACAGGCTCAACAAGATCCCAACTGGCACTTGATCGAGTTTAGGAGATATTTGTGAAGATTGTGGTATAATTCGATTACATACCATTTGTGCAGTCTCCTCTCTTCTGACTTCTTTCCATCTTTTTGAAAATTACACTGTGGTGAAATTTGCTGACACCGTTGCGTGCAATTTGAAGAACAACCAAAAAGTGCCACCCTGTCCCTCTGTTGAACAGCCTGTACTGCTGTGTCTCAACACCTTGTCTGCTTTAGTTTGTCTCCACAACCCACTCAAGAACAAGTTCAACAACAAGCTCAACCACTACAATAGCATAGCATGCCACCCAGGGGCATAGCCAAGAGGTTCAAGTTTCTTTATTTGTCATGCGCATAGTCATAGACTTACAACAAGCAGGGAAATTAAATCCTGACTCCACTCAAACTGTGCCATCACCTTCACCTACCATAATAATGATATTATATTAATTAGCAGCATACTTGAGATTAAAGACATGTAGGCGCATTTGGTTTGTCACATACAGTAACTTAAAGATCGTTCTTATTCTCTTGTTCAGTTCTGCACTGAACTTAGGAACCTCAGGCACATATTAAAAAAAAAAACACACATATGAATTTGGCCTATTGATTATTAGTGGTTTGTTGAAAACTCTGTCATTTTGTCTGTGAAGGATTGGATTTGTAGGCGCATTTTTTTGATCAAATTGAAATTACAGTTCCAGGTACCAAATTTGTTCCAATGGTCCTGCCCTTCCGTAACCTTTCCCAGTTGATCTAGAACTTAGGTGGTGGGCCTGGTCTTAAAACAACCGAAACTGTTTAATAACAGAATATAGCTGCTTCAACTATGTTTTGATTTGACCTTGAGATAACTGGCAAGCTTTTGTGCGAAATGCCAAGCAAGCCGACTAATAAGCCTACTGAAATCTCTCAGCTTTATGCTATTATTGTGGTTTGAAAGGAAATGTCAAAGCAACAATTTACTCCATTTATCATCCACAAATAGGCTCTTGCTAGACTGGAGTTCCCTGTTAAACAGGTTTACTTCATCTTGACATAGGAACAAGACATCATGTACTTTTACTTTATTAAGATCTATTACACTTAAATTGAGAATTATGTTTAGAAACGTGTATTTATACAGTTTATTAGGAATTACCATAACAAATCCCAATTTAATCCGTCATTGTCTACTAATCCAATGTCTTAATTCCTTATTTCCATTTCAGAATGTTGGCAACCTGATTTTGCTATTGTCGAATGTCCATGTTTTGCTAATCATAGCATTCTGATTTTCTTTATATTTCCCATAGTATGCCAACTTTTTTGGAAACAAAGGGTTTCAAGTTGACTCCCTCCAACTGTTTCTACTGCCTGAAACTGTTTCAAAATAAAAGTCCTCACTAAAATAATTCACTTTTAATTAATTCAACTATTTAAACTACTCAACTATTTAACTGTTCAGCCATGTTTGATGCTCATTGACCTCAATGCAAATCAAAAAGGCTAATAGGACTACTGGAAAAAGCACCATGCCAATCTCTAGCTATGGTGAGGGTATGTGATGATGTGGGGCTATTTTAATTCCAAAGGCCAAGGGAACTTTATCAGGATGCATAATATCCTGGATCCATGAAATAGCTAGCCTTTAAAAATAAAAATCTGCCCGCCCCTATGTTAACCCTATGTGTTAAATTCCCATAGGGTTACATAGGGGGTCAAATACTTCCTTCCCTTAGCATTTAAGGAAAACATTTATTTATTTACGATACATTCTTCAATCACAAAGAAAATTGGCGTCCTTGGCGGTTTTATTTTTACTCATTTTTTTAATTAAGGCATTAAGATCAATTGTCAAATGATGATTTTATATTCCTGTTTTAGCATGGTATCACATACATATGCTCCTCACTGTATCATGATACAGTATAATCAAGAGACATGTAAAGTTTGATGATTGCAACATTTCTTTGACACTCTTCCAAGAATGTGCACGCATTGATAAAGAAAGATATTCACATAGTGAGAATTCACATGATTACTGTAAAGAACATGCTGCAGCAGCTGCCCCAAAGGTCCCTGCATATCCTGCCTTAGTTGATGCCAGCCCTATACCAGTCAGTAGCCCATCAGCTGATAGCTTCGCCATGATGGCATTTATTGCATTCGGACCGACGGCAGCTGCGAGCTCTGCGAGCTGTGCTGCGAGTCCAACTTCAACTGCAGGGGTCATGGCACCCATCACTATGGAAACCCCTCCCATTGCTCCCATTGCTCCTGCCCCTAATATAAGGGAGGCTGCAATATAAGGATGACTTTGGCACCAGTTCTGCAAGTTCTTGAGCCTTCCCGTGTCTGAAAGCAGCTCAGCCACTGCCTTTTCTATCGCTCGTGAGATGTGGTTGGTGAAGTGCTGGTTGTCATTGCGAGACAACAGGCTGTCAATCATCTTCAGTAGCTGGGTCACCTGGCTGTGGTCTTCTGGATCCCTGTTTTCGTTGTTGAAGGCCAGACAGCGACCATCAAACCTCTCCACAAGTTCCTGGAGATTCTGGTTTTGACTGATCAAGTCCTGGACTTGAGTTCCCTCCAGCGAGTCTGCATGTGTGAAGATGAGAATGATGTGGCGTCTGACCTCTTCCTCAAATATTTGCTCTATCAAATCTATGCTACGCCAATCCTCCTCTGTGTAGTTATCGAGCCTCACCGTCAGCAGCACAACATGGGGCCCAGGGGAGCAGAATGTAAAACACCTTACAATCTCTCGTTGCAAATCTTCCTGGGGGATTGATGTATCAAACAGGCCAGGTGTGTCAATCACCGCCCCTGTACAGTGGCACTTTCTCTCTGGCATTCTACCGTCACAGAGCTCAGGCTGAACTCTGAGCGGAAACTCTCGGTGCCCAGGATGGTGTTTCCTGTGGCACTCTTCCCTGTACCTGTTTTGCCCACAAGTACTATTCGTAGCGGGTTGACAAAACTGTCAACCATCTTCAGCAGCTCAGCCACTTGGCTTTCGTCTTCAGGCTTCTTGTTGTTGATGGTTACAAATCGGTGACTGAATTCCTTTACCAGGTCCTGGATTTTTTTTATCCTGTTTCAAAATGAAATCTTGGATGGGTTCTCCTTTCAGCTTGTCAGCATGGGTGAACACGAGTATGGTGCAGTTGGACGCTTCACGACTGAAGAGTTGCTGGATGGTGTTGACGGCCTGACGTTCTTCCTCTGTGAAGCGTCCCAGCGGAACGATCAATAGGAGCGCAGACCGGTGGCCTGGTGAAAACAGCTCACGGCACCCCTGCACTTCCTGTTGAACAGCATCCTGGGATGGCACAGCGTTGGAGAACCCAGGTGTGTCCACCACAAGCAGATGTCTGCCTTGCACAGTGGCACGCTCTCTCTGACACGCTTTAGTCACCAAGCTTGTACTGAGCTGTGAGTGGAAATTCTTTCTGCCCAATATGGTGTTTCCTGTTGCACTCTTGCCTGCCCTTGACCTACCTACCAACACCAGTCTCAGTTCGGTGGGTGAGGGATCTGTTTTTGTGGAGGGGTCAGGTGTCAGTGACGTTCTCCCCATTCCTCTTTTGTCCTGTTTCTGCTCAGCCTTAGAAAGTTGAGAATCTAATAGAGTGAAGTTGCAATACAGTTATTGAAATGAAAGTTCTTTCTTTTTTTTTTTGGGGGGGGGGGGGTGTCCAAAGTAGCCTAGGCCTACTTGGAACACCTGTTTAATGTTTATTCTGACTATGTGATTATGTTCAATTTTATATAGTGCTCAACTTCTTACTGCTAACAATAAAAAACCAACCACAACAAAACAAGAAAAGTGTGCGACTACACATAAAACAATGCACAGCTGAAATTGTGCTATCCATCTTTTTGAAAATGACACTGTATGGTGAAATTTGCTGACACAGTTGCATGCGATTTGAAGAACACACAAAAAGTGCCACCCTGTCCCTGTTGAACAGCCTGTACTGCACTGTCCCAATTCCTTGTCTGCTTTAGTTCGTACCCACAACCCACTCATACAACAAGCTCAACAAGTACCGTAGCATAGCAAGCCAGCCAGGGGCATAGCCAAGGGGATCAAGTTCAAGTTAATTTTGAATTAATTTGTCCCATGCATAGTCATAGACTTACAACAAGCAGTGAAATTGAATCCTGACTTCACTCCAACTGTGCCATCACCTACCATAATAATGATATTATATTAATTTGCAGCATACTTAAGATTAAAGACATGTAGGCTCATCTGGTTTGTCACATACAGTAACTTAAAAGATTGTTTTGATTCTCTTGTTCAGTTCTGCCCTGAACTTAGGAACCTCAGACACATATAAGTAAAAAAAAAAAAAAAAAACACACATATGAATATGGCCTATTGATTATTAAATGGTTTGTTGGAATCTGTCCTTTTGTCTGAGGATTGGAGTTGTAGGCACATATTTAGGAAATTACAGTTCCAGGTACCAATTTTTTTTTAACTCTCTGAGAGTGAGATATCGAGACTTCTGACATGTAGACATCATACATGCCTCTTGGACCTTATCAAATTTGACTCCTTCTCTCTTGCCCCCTCCAAGGTAGCGAGAAGTGTAGGAATAATGATCGATGACCAACTAACCTTCTCTGATACATTGCATTGGTTACCTGGTCATGTCGCTTCACACTATATGACCTATAAAATCAGGCTGTATATGACTCAATATGCCACCCAACTCCTGATTCCAGCCATGGTCATTTCATGACTCGACTTCTGTAACTGCCACCTGACAGGCCTCCCAGCCTGCACATGAAACCCTTCCAGTTGATCTTCTAGACTCTAGAACCGTTGAGAAACCCTAAGTTTTAGATTCTAGAACTTGGTGGGCCTGATGAGATGAGACCTTTAAAAAAAAAAAAAAAACGTTTAATAACAGAATATAGCTGCTTAAACTATGTTTTGATTATAGCCTACTAAATGACAAGCATAACTGTTACATTGAGATAACTGGCAAGCTTTTGTTTGAAATGCCAAGCAAGCCGACTAATACTGAAATCTCTCAGCTTTATGCTATCATTGTGATTTGAAAGGAAATGTCAAAGCAACAACTTACTCCATTTATCATCCACAAATAGGCTCTTGTTAGACTGGAGTTTCCTGTTAAACATGTTTACTTCATCTTGACATGCGAACAAGGCTTCATGTACTTTTACTTTATTAAGATTTATTACACTTCAATTGCCAATTATGTTTAGATAGACTGATCTGTTTTCATAAATGTATATTTGTTAGACCATAACAAAGCCCAATTTAACCCGTAGTTGTCTATACTAATCTTATGTCTTAATTCCTTATTTCCATTTCAGAAAGTTAGCAACCTGATTTTGTCGTCGTCAAATTTCCATGCTTTGCAAATCATAGCATGATCTTCTTTGATTTTCTTTTTTTTGGAAAGAAAGGGTTTCAAGTTTCAAGTTCCTTTACTTGTCACATGCACAGTCATACAATACAACAAGCAATAAAATGAATCTGACTCCACTCCAACTGTGCTAATAGGATAATAAGTTAAGTTATAGAATAAAAGTTCAGTTTAAAACATGAATAAATAAGAAGCAAAAGATACAGATTTGCCAACCAGACTAAAACCTTGTACTGCTAAAGTGCTCACTAAAAGTTGATCCAGGGCTTAAAGTGCAAGGTGCATTGTGAAGTTCATGAGGGAGGTGCATCATGTTTTGATTCAGGAGCCTAACAGCTTGTGGATAAAAGTAAAAGGTATGTGAATGGTTACCACAGAAACACTTACACTTACAACCTGAGCAGGTGGACATTTATTCAAATACACTGATTTATGTACTCTGGGTAGTTGTGGCATACAGCACATTGTGTGTGTGTGTGTGTGTGTGTGTGTGTATCCTGATGAAACCCATGACCTTAAATGTGTTAGAACCCGTCTTTTCCTTGTACTAGCACCAGTATACACATTGTGTAGCATGCATGTTTTTCTATTTTACAGCCTATTTACGGCAAGCATCAATTTCCGGCTCAGACAGAACGAGCTGTGATGTGGAACCAGTTCTAGAAAAGGGCATCTCAAGCGCCCTGATGCTTCGTGACCTTACACTGGTTTACAAGTAAACAATCTTATGTCCTCACAAAGCTGAAAGTGTGTCCTCCTAGTCATTCTGACACTGTGTGGGCAGGCTTGGAAACAAGGAGACGTCTGTCCTGACTGATTCGACTGACATTTCACCCCATCTGTGACAGAAAACCCTGCCTCACCCTGACATTCCAAAGACTATGACACATTTCCATCACACAAAGTTACAGATGATACTGTATATCTATAACACTTATTATAACACATCAATTTATCAAGCATATTAAGAAATAGGCATAGAATGATTTGACAGTGTAAAAGTATATTTTCATTTGTCCCAAAGGCACAAACAATTTTGTGCTTCATGTCCTCAGAATAAAAGAATGAGGTTATATCTCTGTCTTCATTACTAGTCCACCTCCATTTAGTATGTCACAGCATACATATTTAGAGTCAACGTTTACAGCGTTTCAGTCCAAATCTAGTGAAACATACCCATAAAAACAAGCAAAACCCACCAACAGGCCAGTTGGCACTGACTAATGCTCTATGATCTTTGAGAATGAAAGGTGTGTTTAGTTGTGGCAATTTGTTGCATATTGTTATATTGTCATCTACTGTTTAAGTCAAAAACTTCAGTAGTTGTAGGCTACTTTAACAATTTGACATTTTAGATGTAATTATTCATTAACTTATGAATGACACTGAATTGATTGTGATTATGAGTGAGTGTCTTGTGTATTAGGTGTAAGTGTGAGTGTGTGTCTTGTGAGGATGAAACCCATGACATTAAAGGTCGCATCAGCGATTGCAGGTGACATCACTTCTGTTGGTTGTTTGAATCGAGATCCCAAACAAACCAAGCTATCTCACCCCTCCCTTCCGTGTGTCATGCATCATGCAAAAAAAAAAATGACTTGCACGAGTGAGAAACTCCACAACACTCACCCCCTGTCGGTGATTGGCTGGAGCACTATTTGTTTTGGTTTTGAGTGGTTGGCAGCACCGATTGTTGTTGTGTACAGATCTCAGAGCCTCGGCTGCCTACAGAGACACATTTTTGATGGCCTGCTTATGGGGCGGGCAGCTAGCGGAACGCGAGGAAAGATTAGATGAGTGTGTGTGATCATTTATGTTTGGGCCTGCAATCGCTGATATAACCTTTGAACTCGTCAGAAGCTTACACTTTCAGTTGTACTACGGCAACAGTGTGTACATTTGGTTTGGAACACATTTTGCATGATATGACATAACCCAGTTATTATTAGTGTCATGCCCCCCCCCCCCCCCCAAAAAAAGTGTAAGATTCTGTCTCTCTCTCTCTCTCTCTCTCTCTCCCTCTCTCTCTCTCTCTCTCTCTGTGGCACTGCAGATTCAGAGCCAAATAAACCACTGCAAAGTCAGAGTGACTCAGCTAAAGCTGCTGGCTGTCTGATCTTTGATTTAGCACGGAAGTACTGGTAGTGAACACACACAAAGACACTATATAAACAGGCCTATTGGACATTTAAACAAATAAGCAAGAATTTACAGACATACACACAGTGTGTGTGTGTGTGTGTGTGTGTGTGTGTGTGTGTGAATTTGTGGCGTGTGTGTGTGTGTGTGTGTGTGTGTGTGTGAGAGGGGATATGACTAGGGTAAATATTGCAGTTAATGGAACTAAGCTGTCCTTTATCTACACAAAACAGACAATCTGATAAAGCTCAACAGACTCATTAGTTGGAAAAGCTGACAGTATACAGCACATGACTTATCATGAATATTCAGTCAGCTGAGGTTGTCATTTCACAGACACGCTGTGACAGACACGTAGGCCTGCACCCCTACCCCCTCACACATATGCACAAACACACACACAAAGAGAGAGAGCATGAGAGAGGGAGAAAGCATGAGAGAGAAAGAGAGTGAGAAAGAGAGAGAGAGAGAGAGCATAAACATTCCACTGACAAAAACCAAAAGGCCCTGAAGGGAAGCACTATCAATCACAGAATGATCTACATCCTGGGATCAACCATATTCCCTTCGCAACACCAGGCATTCACTGTGCAGGACCAAGGTTGGAGCTTACCCAGTAATGACATAGCCTATTGCCCAGTAGGCTAACTATCACATCCTGTTACCCAATGTCATAACCTCCATGCTGGAGATTGTTTCAATCTGAGTGTGTTTCACCATAGTCAAAGATCTCATAGCCTCTCTACTGGAGACCGTGTTCAACCTTAGACCTGAGTGTTCAACCCCCTTTCTCCCAATTTGCTAGCCAATTATACACCTGTTATCTAGTAGCAATGATAATACAGATGCAATAGCAGATATGATACCAGTTTCTCAGAGACATCTTTCATATAGGTTACAAGCTTATCAACATCATCTTCACAAATTAAAATGTCACTCATTAAAAATGGCTCCGAGTCCGAAATGGACTCGTTCCCCAGTAGGCCCATAGAATTTAAGATAGAATTTTAGTTCAAAACACTAACAGCCTAAAGTTCCAAATTTTGCGCTAGAATGTAGCCTAGGCTACAACTGACAATCTTCCTGGCGTCTCTGTAGGCTACATTGATCAATTTAGCAGTTTTACATAATGTAGGTAAGTATTATACTGTATTCAGTATAATACTGAACTATAATAGTAGCCTAGTCTTTTATCAGCGTTAGTGTGGGACGAGTCATAGGCTATATGAGCGCAATCGTCGCCGGGCTACAGCTTACTGATAAGGGCGCATGACGGTTTTGACTGGTAGCCTATCACTGCGCTGCCTTCCAACCTTTCTGTGTGCCCGATATCGGCGCATCCACTTGTTGAGTTCAAACAGTCCAGTGGTAGAAGGCCCACACTATTTAAAGGGCGGAAACATGGCTCGAGGTTTAGTCAAACGAGAATCCGTCGAGTCGGAGATGCATAAGTCAGAAGACCAAAGTAAGACTTTTGTTTACACGAAGAAGAGGGGGTATGATGTCACACGCAACCCCCACCTCAACAAGGTAACAACACAAAACCTTTTATGTAGTCCTACCGCTAGTTCTCTTTAGTTTCAGCGCGGTTGCTATGCCCGGTGCCGCTCAGGCTCTGTACCAACACGGTTAAGTATATCGGTGTTGTGACAAGCTATATTTAGATTTAAAGGAGCCACGCACCTATTCTTGCCTAGATTGAGCCTCCGAAATCCCCATAGAGGTCCTGTTAGCTATTCAAGCAGAGCCTTTAGGTAATAGAATTGGGCACGTTTAACACTGCCAATAAATAGGCTAGAAACTAGATGACTATAAAATCACATTTGATTTCCATATACAGCTAGCCCTATAGGCTACTGTAGCCTATGCCTAATAATGGGCTTGTTAACATATAGCCTCCTCGTCCTCAGCTGGGTCAGGTGATGTAAACCAGACTGTAAGATGTAGCCTAAACCATGGCTGAGGAAGAGATCATTTAAGAATGGACAACTGTTAAGTAAATATTATCAGATACTTAGCATATCTTTTATTTTATAGCCATGCACTTGTTGTGCTTGTGTGAAAGTGTCAGACGTGATTTGAGACGTGACTAGCAAACAATCTAGGGATTTATAGTTTTATAATCGGGTGATCTCCCATCTCAATCTAATAGCACAGTGTCAAGGTGCGTTATCTTATCAGAGCATAAGGCAATATTTGTCTTTGCAATTCTATCCGTGACTTGTGCAATTAATTGCCATGACGGTTTAAAGTGAGTAAGCTACCTTTTAACTTCAGAGAAGTAATGCAAGCAATGTGAGGACACCCTTTTTGAGAGTAGGAAAAGCACAACAATTGATGAGGAAGAATGACTAAGCATAGATGTCAAGCATTGTAGAGGAAGTGAAAGAGATATCTTAAAGACACAGACATTGTTTAAACATAAAAACACACTGGGTTTGTGATTTTCAACGTGGGATTTAACTGAAGTAGAGGTTTAAACATTTTGTTCAAATTAATTAAACAAACCATCTCTTGGACTCTTCTTGAATCTGCTACACTAAAATGTATCACTATCAACACACCCTGACATCAGGATTCTTCTTGAGAGACTTCCCCTCTTGGAAATGATTTTGCATTCATAGCACTTTGAAGGGAAGGACATGGTGAAAGTTTGCAAGAACTGCTGATGGAGCTCTATCTTACTGTATAGGCTGGTCTCTCTCTTAAACAGCCCTGTTTGGCTCTCTCAGTAGCCTAGTGTGGGCGTAGGTACAGTAGTCTGTTGCCGTGATAGCCGACTTAATGGGCTTTAGGTTAGGGCTAAGTTTAGTGCTGCACTGTTACATGCAATGTGTTGGAAAGTTCTTGCACATCATCCTGGCGTGTTATCTTTATGGCCAAGGTAAACCTATACTTTCAGCGTGTCATTAAGAAGTCAGCTGATCAGGGCTTTTGGCCTTGACTAGAATTGTGATATGTTTGAAGGACTGAAAACATATTTGCTGATGGAGATTTTTGCAAATAGGCCTAGTCATTTGGCCTTTCAGATTGTTTCCAAATGTCAACCTTCATTCCCAACAGCCTCTTTTTTCCTCATGTTGCCTGCTCCCTGCCTTTTGGCATAACAGTTGTTTTTACCTTGAGATTGCCAAAGTTAGGACAGATTGCAACATCGCTGTCATCTGCAGGGTCAGTAAACTTAATGGGCCTTATCCTACACTTGGCAGAAAGTGCAGCACAAGGCTTGTTCTTATTTTACACTCAATAAAGGGATGAATTATCACCATGCACTCCACTTTCTATTTCTTTTTTCTTTTTTTTTTAAAAGTATATTTCTTTGAGGATTTTATGCCTTTAATCAGATAGGATAGTAGAGAATGACAGGAAGTGAGTGGGAGAGAGAGTTGGGGTGGTATCCAGAAAGGACCACGGGGTGGGAATTGAATCCAAGTCACAGGCGCGTGGCGCAGGTGCCCCAGCCAATCGCACCACGGCTGGGGCCACCCTGCACTCAGAGGTGTGGCAATTAACGACATAAGGTGTGGTCTTACACATGATCCAAAGTTCAGCAAAGTTTAGTGGAATCCCTGTCTTCCGTATGGGCACTGTTTGAAGTTGTGCTGCTTACTATTAAAGGGAATGACAGATGTCAAACTGATTGGTTTATAGGATGTTACACCCAAAACAAACCCATGACTGATTTAGAAACAGAATAACAACCCTTTCGAACAATGCGCCCGGCATCTGATCACAAAATCGCGCCGAATGTGGACTGGACACGTCCTAAATGTTTTTAAGCTTTGCACCTCTGACTATCCGTTTCTGATTGCCAACATATGGCTCAATGGTTGCTGGCTTCATTTCCCTGTCCAAGGTCCTGATCAAGCCCGGGAGAACAAGGCATGCAATCAGGGTGCTACCATAGGGTGTTACAAACAAATGCAGTCTAACAGTGTTAAGGAAATTGGTTCACTAGATCTATTTTAGATATACTGTATAAGCCTATTACGCTATATGTTGCATTTTGACACAACACCCTCTTACGATTTTCACAGTGTTCATAGTTTATAGAGCTTCTTTTGCCTTGCAAGACCTGGTGAAACTACACTACACACAAGTTACCTATGTTGTAATCACCTGCTTAATCCCTTGATTAAATAGAACTTGAAAAGCTTTGGAAAAGCTGAATGGATCTTCATTCAGTTGGCGTACGTGCGTTTCTGAAGCACAATTGCCTGGTAAAGCTGTTCAGCTCATACACTCAACGGCCTGCCTCTGTGTCTGGCAATACGTCTTTCTGCCTGCTTGCTACTTTTCTGGTAGCCTGCCTGCCTGCCTGCCTGCCTGCCTGCCTGTCTGCCTGCCTGCCTGCCTGCCTGTCTGCTTGTCTGCCTGCCTGTTTGCCTGTCTGTCTGCCTGCCTGTTTGCCTGTCTGCCTGCCTGCCTGCCTGCCTGCCTGTCTGCTTGTCTGCCTGTCTGCCTGTCTGTGTGACTACAGCTGGTTGCCTCACTATAGATAAGGCAGTGGACAGTGCAGATTCAAACATCATGTCTGTTGGATCACGGCCAATAAGCAGGGCCTTGCTGACAACACATAACGCTGTCTGTCATGAAGGTTTATTACTCTAGCTTTGGCACAGGTGTGGG
>NC_084999.1:7362482-7367482 GCF_963854185.1 Sardina pilchardus | reverse complement strand
TGTGTGTGTGTGTATGTGTGTGTGTGTGTGTGTGTGTGTGTGTGTGTGTATGTTAGCACATAGTGTTCAAGGTGTCACAGGTACAGGTGAGAGCAGGTGGGCCACACACGTTGCCAGTGGAGACGAGGGCCATTCCACTGTGCTGCTCAGGTGAAACAGTGCAATGCTCACAGGGCAGGGTTTCCCCATGACTAGTAATTAGATTGACACATCTGACATTTAACATTTAATTTAAGACTTTCAGATGTTTTCTTTCTTTCTTTCTTTCTTCCTTTCTTTCTTTCTTTCTTTCTTTCCTTCTTTCTTTCTTTCCTTCTTTCTTTCTTTTTTTCCTTCTTTCCTTCCTTTTTTCCTACATTCCCATATCCGTGGTTTTCCCTGCATTGCTGTTTCTCTTTATAACTTCCCACATAAAGCCATGCACAGACATGCAGGCACTGTATGTACAAATAAAGACATGATCATTTTAAAATAGTGCTCCGAGTGAAATGAGACACACGTCTCCTTTGAAGCCAGTCCTCCTCCCCCGCCTCGCATGAAGGGGAGCGGCGTTAGCGGAGCAGAGTTAGCGCCGCTCGCCAGCTCAGTCGACTGTGATCACCGCTAACGTTGGCCAGCGGAGACTGTCATGCATTAAGTCGTGTTCCTCCGTCTCGAGTTGAGCTCATCCTTCCTCCCTCGCGTCTCTGTTCCCTTTTTGTACTCGGCTCAGCACATTCAGAGGCGGCCGGCTGGCTCGCGCCATTGGTTCTCACAGGCCAAGAGGCTATGTCATACATAATCATACTTAGCAATGGGGCCCGTGCCAGAAAGGAGGCTAACCCCTTGAACTCTTGTGTTGACTTTGGACTGCCGTTTGACTGATACTATGCTGTGTGATATTATGGGAAGATGTGTTGGTAGATAACTTTTTGGAGATAAGGCTGTGACTCATGTGCTGTGGAGCGGAGGTCGGAGGTCAAGGAGAGGGCGTGTGAGGGGCAAACCAGGCCAAGGCTGACCGCATGCGTGTGATCATTGCGCAGCTTGCTACCAGAATCAAGAACAGGCCATTGGAAGAGAGCACAGTGAATCAAACACAGTGCAAAGTGAATTGAGACCGTGCAGTGCACAGACCTCTGTTCCTGGTGTTAGTAGACTTGACAAAGGCCTTTGGTTACGTTAGCCGATCTGGACTCTTTATCGTCCTGCAAAGACGTTGGCTGCCCTCCTAAGTTACTGAGGGTAACAATCACAGAGTTCCATGACTGCATGAAGGCAATGGTACAGTAAGAAGGCACTTGCTCTGATGAGTTCCAGATAAAGTGTTGGGTAAAGCTAGCCTGGCTAGCGCCTACCACTTCTCAAATGAGACGTGGTCTGGCAGCCAGACCTTCATTTTCTCGTATTTGAAAAAAATGCCCAGATCCCTTCATTGGGCGCCACAGATGTCTATCAAATGGGCTTGTGCATAGCTCATCATGGTCTTGCTTTGTGATTGATCCCCTATCTCAGTCAAAAATGAGGGCGGTAGTTTCCAGACTGCCTTAGCAGCGTGAATGAAATCACCGCGCAAGGGCAGCATGGGAACACCCAGGCTAGGAATACAGTACAGTACAAGGGTGGTATCCATTATCACCTATGAACATGTTCCAGATAAAGTGTTGGGTAGAGCAGGGATGTGTGTGTCCTTGCTCCTACTGAACCCTCTCCGGAATGTTCTTCTCTGCGCAGTGCCTTCCCTGATGACTCAGGTGTCCTTTTCTACACACAGGCAGCTCGGGAAAACTAAAAGCTAAATCACGCTATAGGCTGCGGGCAAAGACCAAAGTGCGCCATGTTCTGGTGCGTGAGCTGCTTCATGCTGATGAAGCTGCCTTTGTCCCCCGTTCAGAGGCAGGTTTACAGCTGCTCTGCTCATCCTTCGCCTCTGCATGTCTGATTTTGGCTTGCAGATTAGCTTAAAAAAGACAGTCCTTGCCCAACCTGCAACCCGGCCGGAACCCTGCTGTGTCCATCGACAACACACTTCTATCTGTGGTGGGCAGATTCACCTACCTGGGTTCCACAGTCTCAAACACCAATAGCTTTGACGCAGAGCTTGCATTGCGCATTGAGAATGCATCATCAATATTTGGCGAACTGAGCAAGCCTGTTTGGTACAACAAGAATCTCTTTTTGATCCTCAAAAGCGTGTGTATACATGTGTACTTAACACCTTACTGTATGCAAGTGAGACATGGGCAACACACCGCAGGCACTGACATCGCCTCCACGCCATCCATTTTCACTGCCTTTGCTCCATACTGGGTGTATGCTGAAAGGACCATGTGCCAAAACTGGCTGCAGTGACCTGTACACCATCCTACGTGAACGCTACCTCCAATGGGCTGGGCAAAATCATTGAATTAATGACACTCGCCTCTCTAAAATCTTATCATACGGTGAGCCGGCAAATGTCCCCTGCAAACATGGCTGCCCCCGCCCGCCCCCGATCTCAAACTCCTCTCCATCTTCCACATGGCAGAGCTGGAGCAGATTGGTGCAAGATAAGCTCCATATTCATTCCACATCAGGGCTGTACATGTTCCAGATCAGGGCCACTATACATTCTAGATGTGTTACACGTGCATTCCACATCAGGGCTGTACATGTTCCAGATCAGGGCCACTATACATTCTAGATGTGTTACACGTGCATTCCACATCAGGGCTGTACATGTTCCAGATCAGGGCCACTATACATTCTAGATGTGTTACATGTGCATTCCACATCAGGGCTGTACATGTTCCAGATCAGAGACACTATACATTCTAGATGTGTTACACGTGCATTCCACATCAGGGCTGTACATGTTCCAGATCAGAGACACTATACATTCTAGATGTGTTACACGTGCATTCCACATCAGGGCTGCATGCATTGTCCATCAGGGCCACTATACATTCTAGATCAGGTACAGATGCATTCCACATCAGAGCCATAATGTTCCAGATCCAGGCCACTGTGCATTCTAGATATATGTTCCACATGCATTCCACATCAGGGACGCTACAGTATACATGCATTCCACATCAGGGCCACTGTGCATTCTAGATATATGTTCCACATGCATTCCACATCAGGGCCGCTATACGTTCTAGATGTGTTCCACATGCATTCCACATCAGGGCCGCTATACGTTCTAGATGTGTTCCACATGCATTCCACATCAGGGCCGCTATACGTTCTAGATGTGTTCCACATGCATTCCACATCAGGGCCTCTATACATTCTAGATGTGTTCCACGTGTATTCCACATCAGGGCCGCATGCGTTCCAGATCCAGGCCAGACCAGCACTCGCAGCTGGGGCTCCGCTAGCAGTGTGCACCGTCTCAGTCTGAGGTGTGTGTGTGTGTGTGTGTGTGTGTGTGTGTGTGTGTGTGTGTGCATATGCGACTGCGTGTTTTTGTGTGTGTGTGTGTGTGTGCGCTCGTGTGTGTGTGTGTGTGTGTGTGTGTGTGTGTGCTTGTGTGTGTGTGTGTGTGTGCGCTCGTGTGTGTGTGCGCTTGTGTGTGTGTGTGGTGTTTGGCGAGGTCTGAGCCGCAGTTTAAACACTGGCGGTGGCCGGGGCCAGACTAAGCAGGGCCTCTGTGATTATTTGCTCCTCAGCGGGGACCGCGCTGCTGTCGCTGCCCCTGGACGCTGCCGCTGGACGATGCCGCGCGTTCCTCTGAGTCATGCCGGTTCTGCCTCAGCGCACGCGGTCCTCAAAAGAGCGCCGCAGCCTGCGGCCCTCCCGCTCCCAGAGGTCATCAAGTCCCTCTGACTCCGCGCCCAGCGGTCCTGCTCAAGGCCCTGCGCTGTGATTTTAATGGCCCGACACCATTTTGTTATGGCTGTGCAAACCTCAAATGCGCGACTAATACGTTTACCGTGCACTCGATTAATGAGGGGAATTACAGACTCTAAAACGGCCGTGTTACTACTCTGAGTGTTCTTGGCACTATCGGTGGATGGAGGGATCGGGGGAGTGCACACACACACACACACTTTCAAGCCCACAATGCACTGCAGTCAGTTCAGGAGAGATAAAAGCATCTCATAGGTCAGAACAACACTCACATTATCACTTGCACAAAGTACTCTGAGTAGTTATGGTAACAAGAGGACCCAAGATTTGTGCTCTTTTTATATGCACAATGAGACGTAACGGTAATGGGGTTATGAATCTAGACTCTTTTGAGTATTTGGCCTCTCTATGTGTGTGTGTGTGTGTGTGTGTGTGTGTGTGTGTGTGTGTGGAGGGGGGGGTGTCCTGATATGGCCTGATGGTGACCTGACAGTGGTCTAGTGGTCTGGCAGTGAGGTTAACGGCACAGAAACCGGTGTAGGTGATGCAACGGCTCGCCTGCCCTTATGAACCGAGCTTTGTTTTATCAGCTGCCTATTCATCAGAGCGTGGCGCGTGTTCTCAAAGGCTTTTGAGTGATACTAATAAAAGCCTCTCTCTCTAGGAAGAGTCTGCACTGGGATGGGATGGACTTTCCAGTAGGTAACCAAACACTCTCTGCTTCTACAGGCTGTCATTTACGCAGACAGGAAGCAGCCCAAGCCGAGATTTTACAGTATTCATTAATTTGACAATGACGTCTGCTCAAACCCACACCGCAATGTTCAAATAATAACGTCGGTGAGTCATACACAGGGGAGACAGGCTGAAATATTTCAGGCCTATTGGCAATCTAAGTGATAATCTAAAGAAATGCAGTAAGTACCAACTTGAACCACCAGGGCCACCATATGTAGGCTCACCCACTTAGTCACGGTGAGTGCGCCCTCTGTGGTTTAAGTGGGAAATGCACCATTGCTTCCAAAGAGAGCAGATCTGCTGAATGAATGAAACTGCAGTCATTCGGCCCTGATCTGGTCCAGATATGGCTTAAATCAGATATAGATTTGGCCCTGATATGGCTTAAATCAGATATAGATTTGGCCCTGATATGGCTTGAATCAGATATAGATTTGGCCCTGATATGG
>NC_084999.1:7354982-7357482 GCF_963854185.1 Sardina pilchardus | reverse complement strand
TTAAAAAGTATAAATGCTGGTTTATGATTTGGATTGTTTTGGATTAAATCACTTTCGTCAGTGAAAGTGAGTATTTTTTTCCACAGAGTGAGATGGGCATTCAGGCTTTTACTGTAATGCGCAAAAAGAAAACAGTGAAGAATGAACAGTTCACACAGCACATAACACCCAGTAAATCATCCTGTGTGTGTTATCACTGTCTGGAAGAGTGTGTGCCCTCTGCAGCATTCCCTTGACATCATGGTGACCCGTGTGTGTTTTTCGTGGACAAAAGGCATTGTGGTGCTAGATGGTGCTTCGTGTGTTCACACAGATTATGTTCTGTATGGGGGGAAAAAAAAGACTTGTTACACTTGGCCCTTTGCAAGGATCCGGCTCTTTTTCTCTCTATTTCCCCCTGCTCTGACACACATACACACACACACACACTCACCCCTGCTCTGCTGTAATCATTAACGTCAGCGTCAGCTCCTCTGTTTGCTCGGGGCATTCCTGCTTTTGTGCATGGCACTGGACTCCTGATGCTGCAGTACATGTAGATCAGATTGATCAAAAGCTCGCCAGCCCTCGCAGAGGCCGCAGACGCTCGAGGAGGTCTTAAATCACCGGCCGTTTCACCAGAGTGTGCACAGCGCACTGTATTAACAAACAACTCTGTACTTAGCGAAAGTATTGACAAATGTGCCCGGAGGAGGAAGGTGGAGGCGATACACACACACAAAAATGTGCATATTTCAGCCTGTAATCTTGCAAGTGGTGCTCTGTTTCTCATCGCTAGGCTCGGCTCAGGAGGTTTCATAAACACACAGGGGAAATGAGTGAGCTCGCAACAAAGGAAATGATCATCTCTCATCACCTGTGGATCTGTTGTTTACCGAATAGAAAATAAGTATGTTTGGATTTGGGATTTAAGTGAGACTGGGAGAGAGCTGTTTGTGTGTGTTTGTGTGTGTGTGTGTGTGTGTGTGTGTGTGTGTGTGTGTATGTGTGTGTGTCTTTGTAGCTGTATGTGTCTGTTTGTCTGTGAATGTCTGTATCTGAGCATTTGTGTGTGTGTATCTGAGCATTTGTGTGTGTGTGTGTGTGTGTGTGTGTGTGTGTGTATGTGTGTGTGTCTTTGTAGCTGTATGTGTCTGTTTGTCTGTGAATGTCTGTATCTGAGCATTTGTGTGTGTGTATCTGAGCATTTGTGTGTGTGTGTGTGTGTATCTGAGCATTTGTGTGTGTGTGTGTGTGCATCTGACCATTTGTGTGTGTGTGTGTGTGTGTGTGTGTGTCTCTCTCTCTATTAGGGAGTCTTTTTTTTCTGTGATGAAACCCAACCCTCTCTCTCCCTCTTGAGGTGGCTCAGATCAGCGGTGAATGAGAGTTCACTGTGCCGTGCATTATTAAATCAGGCAGTCTTATAAATACAACATTGCCTTTCCGTCCCTTAATGATGACCTCAGCGCATTTCCTGTCTCGGGTCCAGAGTGCTATGACCCCATCTCAGAACATAGAACAGACGGGAGGACCCCATCTCAGAACATAGAACAGACGAGGTGACCCCATCTCAGAACATAGAACAGACGAGGTGACCCCATCTCAGAACATAGAACAGACGAGGTGACCCCATCTCAGAACATAGAACAGCCGAGGTGACCCCATCTCAGAACATAGAACAGACGAGGTGACCCCATCTCAGAACATAGAACAGACGAGGTGACCCCATCTCAGAACATAGAACAGACGAGGTGACCCCATCTCAGAACATAGAACAGCCGGGAGGACCCCATCTCAGAACATAGAACAGACGGGGTCTGCCTGGACCGGGCCTTTATGTCTGATTGGTGGCGGGTGGTACTGGGGCACATATGGCTCTGATCTGGCAAAGGACTGGCTCTGATATGGCATGAATCTGGCATGGATCTGCAGGTTCCATAGTAGATGAGAGGCAAATCACTTGCAGACTCAGTTACTACCTGTCCTGGTGTTGTTCATTAGTTTGGGGGGTTTCGGTGTACAATTTCTCTGTTGGCCCCCCGAGCAGTTCCGTCTAAAAGCACTTCGATTGGGCGCAGAGTTTTTTTGCCCCCAAAAGGTTCCAAAACAAATTAGACCTGGTGCTGATTCAAGTGGAACCCACATTGTTCCTTCTAAAGTGAATGCAGTGTGGTACGCATTCCTTTGGTGCCCAACTAGTTCCTTCTGACACAGCTTCTGTCTGGTGCCGTGGTTCAGGAGAGAGTGTGGTCGTGCCACAGACATGGTTTTATAGCTCGCCACAATTAAGCGTACTCTCTCTGCTGAACGAGAGGATGGGGGGATGAAAAGAGGAATGAGAAAGAGTAGTAAGAGCAGGGAAAGGGAGATAGAGAGAAAGAAGGGGTGATAAAAAGAAAGCGAATGACAGAGAGAAGGACATAGATGTAGAGAGGGAATGTAGGCCTGAGTGAAATTGCAAATTAATGACGGAACATACAGTAGTGCCTGCCTGCAGCCCCACTCAGCCTCAAAAGAT